>NW_009647680.1:9396131-9437055 GCF_000708025.1 Charadrius vociferus
AAACTTTTTCCTTTTTTTTTTTTTTTTTTTTTTTTTTTTTTTACAGCAGTTGAGCTCACGTTACTGTGTTTCCTCCTCTTTTATGACTCATAAAACTCATTCTCCCTTTAATGTAGAAGCAGCAGCATCCTTCTTCTTTGTGCCTGGAAAAAAATGCGTGATTACGCCAATTAAGACAGCAGTATGACACCTGAATGCTTTATTTTTCACATTACAGTGAGAATGCTGCAGGGTTTTCCTAGACTTGATATCAGGAAAAGAAAAAAGGCCAGTTTCAGCAGTTCCCATCCCCTTATCCAATATCTCCTCACCTTGGCTCCTCTAGGAACTCAGAGAGTGAAAGATCCAAAGTCACACAAGTAGTTGTCTATTGTTAGTATTATTCACATCAATTTTGTTAACTGCTTGGTTCAGTGCAACTGTTAGCACTTTTCTAGCTTGTGTCATCCATTGATGCTATTCCTCCCAAATTAAAGCCCATCCATCCTCCCCTGAGCATTTTTCACGCCAGGCTCCTGTGGTTATGAAGACAAGGTTATTTAGGACATCTTTCAAGTCACATCACCCATTTTGTGTATTTAACCTGCAAAGTTATGTGAAAGCACAGTGGGTTACCTGTTGCATCACTAAAATTGCCTGGTAAGTTGAGAACGAGGATAGGAAAAAGGCACCACTAGATTTCCAGACTCGAGGTTAAGCTGCAGGAGTGTCCATTGAGGTGGGAGGTCAATCTGCCGGCTGAATCGAGCAGATCAGGTGTGAACGAGTCTAATCCACTTCTGATCATCTTTAGTACAGAGCAATTCTGGTGTAATCGCTGTTGCCTGGACAGACACCTTTGCGCCACAGAACCTGACTTAATAAATCATGATCCCTACAATATCCTTTAATGGGCACTTGTCCATAAAGTAACCAAGTTCCGAGGGCACATCTTAAAGGGTTGTCTTGATTCTCACAGTGTTTAAGGTGGATTCCCTGTACTCTACCATAACCTCCATCTCTGATTTCCCTAGAATAACCTCTTTCCTATATTCTTAAGATTTAGACTATTTTTCTGGATATGAATATCCGCTTTTCTCATTTACTGTGCAGAACCACTTTCTACTACTAAGCAGGCAGTAAACAAAATCTAT
This sequence comes from Charadrius vociferus, assembly GCF_000708025.1. Taxonomy (NCBI): domain Eukaryota; kingdom Metazoa; phylum Chordata; class Aves; order Charadriiformes; family Charadriidae; genus Charadrius; species Charadrius vociferus. The sequence goes on from NW_009647680.1 coordinate 9,397,265, forward strand.
CCTTTCTTCTCATATGGAAAAATAAAGAATTCAATGAAAAATGATGACTTTTCTATAGCCTTCTGAGAAGTCTTGCTGTATTTAGAACAAAAAAAAAAAAAAAGATCTAATTCTCTGTCATGTTTTATGTGAGTTCAGAGTTACTCCTTTGAAACCCTTTGGCATAATTCCTGTTCACCCATTTTACACTTTCCATAAGAGCTGTAATGCTGTATATGTGCAAGAAAGAAAACCCTGGCTGTTTTTAATGCTTCATTCCTTTCAAAATAAGTATAGAGGCTCAGCAAAAATGGCTATCAGACCCCAAGTATCAATGACCATTCTTTATGCTAATCTTTCCATTTCCTGCTATTACCAGTTCCAGGGTCAGCAGTTAAAAAAAAAAATAAAATCCTGAACTATTGTAAAATCATCTGTCATTTTATTTTCTCCCCCAAGTCTCTTAAAGAGTGTCTGCAATGAATTACCTCCGTGTCTGAAATGAATTACTACTCCATCCCACACAAACACACCATCATTACCTGCCCCAAGCAAGGTCTGGAACTATATTGCTCTTGTATGTTAAACAATAGTCAAGCAATGGTGAGATGCAATTGATTATGTGAAACGTTAGAAAGCTTTAGTAAATCAGCTTCTCTGAAGTCATCTGGGCTTTAGGTGGAGCTGGTTTTGGTTTAAAAGGTTATTACACTTTCTTTCTCCTTCTTTCTTTCTTTCCTTCTCTTTTCTTTCTTTCCTTTCCTCCTTTCCCTTTCCTTTCCTTTCCTTTCCTTTCCTTTCCTTTCCTTTCCTTTCCTTTCCTTTCCTTTCCTTTCCTTTCCTTTCCTTTCCTTTCCTTTCCTTTCCTTTCCTTTCCTTTCCTTTCCTTTCCTTTCCTTTCCTTTCCTTTCCTTTCCTTTCCTTTCCTTTCCTTTCCTTTCCTTTCCTTTCCTTTCCTTTCCTTTCCTTTCCTTTCCTTTCCTTTCCTTTCCTTTCCTTTCCTTTCCTTTCCTTTCCTTTCCTTTCCTTTCCTCTCCTTTCCTTTCCTTTCCTTTCCTTTCCTCTCCTTTCCTTTCCTTTCCTTTCCTTTCCTTTCCTTTCCTTTCCTTTCCTTTCCTTTCCTTTCCTTTCCTTTCCTTTCCTTTCCTTTCCTCTCCTTTCCTTTCCTTTCCTTTCCTTTCCTCTCCTTTCCTTTCCTTTCCTTTCCTTTCCTCTCCTTTCCTTTCCTTTCCTTTCCTTTCTTCCCTTTTTTCTTTTCTTTTTTCTTACTCTTTTCCTCTTTCCTTCTCTCTTTCTTCTTTTTCTTTCATTTCCCTTTCTCTTTTCCTTTTACTTATTTTTCTTTTTCTCTTTTACTCTTTCTTTCTCATTTTCTTTCTTGCTCTTTCTTTTCTTTCTTGCTTTCTTTTTCTTTCTTTTCTTTCTTTCTTTTTCTTGCTCCTTCCCTCTTTCCTTATTTCTTCTTTTTTTGTTTCCATTTATCTTTTTCTTCTTTTTTTCTCTCTTTTACTCTTTCTTCATTTGTCTTTCTCTTTCTCTTTTTCCTTTCTTTCTTTCTCTCTCTTTTCCTTTCTTCCTTTCTCTTTCTCTTTCTTGTTCCCTCCCTTCTCCCTTCCTCCCTCCCTCCCTTCCTCCCTGTCTTCTCTCTCTCACCCTCTCTCCTTCTCTTTCCTCCCCTCCCTCCTTCCATTATTTTTTTTCCCTCTCTTGCTGATGCCACTGCAGAAAGGACATTAGTCAAACCTGTGTCATCCATGCCCTGTCAGTCCTAAGGCCCAAAGACACCCACCGCCTCGCCAGGCTCAGACTCACTCTATAGACAGGAATAAACTCTTTGTCCTGAAGCCAAATCAGTGCCTCACTCCCATTGCTTTTACGGGAAACAGTTGGTTCATTCTTCAGATGCACAGAAACGTTCATCTCATTTTCAGCCTCCAATTATTCATACCATTTTTTACTAATTCACTCCAGTGCCAAAAATCTCTTTTAGCTCAGTTGTTTTTTTCTCTTGCCAGTGTTTACCCACTGGAAATATTGCATATTCGTTCTCAGCCTTCGTTTTCCTATATTAGGCAAAGCAAGTTAGCTTAACAGGTAGTACTCCTCCTTGGGTTTTGGGGTTTGGGGTTTTGTTTGTTTGTTTGTTTGTTTAGAAGTGCCCTATTGTCATTTAACTTCATTTGCTCAGGAGCAAATTTATCTAAATGGAGTGAGCCACCCATCATGCCTTGTCATTCCCAGAATCACAGAATCACAGAATTTTCAGAGTTGGAAGGGACCTCTAGAGATCATCTAGTCCAACTCCCCTGCTAAAGCAGGATTGCCCAGAGCACATCACTCAGGACTGCATCCAGGCGGGGTTTGAAAATCTCCAGAGAAGGAGACTCCACCCCCGCCCTGGGCAGTCTGTGCCAGTGCTCTGTCACCCCAACTGTAAAGAAGTTTTTCCGTGAGTTGGAACAGAACTTCCTGTGTTCCAACTTGTGCCCATTGCCCCTCGTCCTGTCACTGGGAACCACCGAGAAGAGTCTGGCTCCATCCTCCTTCAACCCACCCTTTAGATATTTGTAAGCAATAATCAGGTCTCCCCTCAGCCTTCTCTTCTCCAGGCTAAAGAGTCCCAGCGCTCTCAGCCTTTCCTCGTAAGGGAGATGCTCCAACACCACACTGATGAGACTGTACCCTAGACGTAGTGCTCCCCACCACATTGCAATTAAAATACCCCTAAACTACTAATTGCAATTAAAATGTCCCTTTCCCCTAACAACAGGCAGTCTAGCAAGTGTTAAAAAAAAGAGGTTGGGAGGAAGACAGGCAGGCACGTCTCTTCAACTTCTAGCACGCAGCTCACTAAAGAAGGTTAGGTTCAGGTTTATGTCCCATTTCAAACCAACCATCAGCCCAACCAGCTTCCCAGCACCATTATACAAAGTGTGAACAACACCCATACATTTCCATTTTGCTGTCAAAACCCACGTACGGGGTGCAATGTGACCCCACAGGCAGAGTGTCCGCACCCCTTACAGACATCACAGTGGAACGGGCTCAGTGTGGGATTTTCTTTTAATGCAGCGGTGCCCAGACACTTTGTTTCCCACTGTTTCAACTCTCATTTCATTTCTCTGCTCTGGTGTTGCTTCTATTTAGAAGCATCCGAGGTAGTTTGAGGAGAAACTATGCTGGAGCACAGTATAAATAAGAATAATCTCTCCGAGAGCTGCTGTATGAGGCACATAAATCATGCCATGAAGAGGTGAAGGCTGAACTGTGCTGGTGTTATTTCCACGCCGGTATCAGGCAGGCAATGCATGGAAATGAAAGAGGAATACAGAACGGGGCCACATCTGGTACCGCAGCACCTTTCTGGATGACACAGATGAGAAAGTCAGAGAAGCTGCTGCAGCGTGTCGGTGTAATGGGGGTCGGGATCCAGAGCAGCAGTGCTGTATCTGTTATTGGGAAATAACGGATACACATAAAGGAATAAGCAGGCAGGACTTTGTCCCGCAGATCTCTTACTGGTTTCAGTGCGTATTTGGATCAAAGGGCAAAACCTGCTTTTCAAGTGGTGTCCAGGTAAATCTGTTGGGTTAGAGATTTGGGTCTGATGTTCGGCAAGCTGTCTAAGGCAGGTTTCACAAGCCTGTATGGTGACCACTGCAGGCACAGGGAAAAAAAAAATAATTATTTGAGGTGAGGTCCTCTTCCCTATTCCGCAATGTTCCCAAGTTCCAGTTGCATATCCAGTGCAGCTCAGAACAGAGCTTGCGGAGTTGGTTATGTTATTGGCTGTTACTTGAGCAGCTGAGAAGCAAATGGGCGGAGAACCTGGTTCAAAGGCAGATCCAGAATTCTTCTGAATGCTTCAAAATGTTTCATGGGCTTTATCATCAGCCCACACCTCCAAGGAAAAGAGGTCTTCACCATCTGCACATCTGAAGCATAGTGTACAGTGAGATAAGGGGACTTCATAGAAGTTTAGGTTGGAAGGGACCTTGAAGATCATCAAGTTCCAACCCTCCTGCCATATGCAGGGACACCTCCCACTAGACCAGGCTGCCCCAGGGCACCTCCAGCCTGGCCTTGAACACCTCCAGGGATGGGGACTCAACAACCTCTCTGGGCAACCTGTTCCAGTGCCTCACCACCCTCAAAGTGAAAAACTTCTTCCTAATGTTTAATCTAAACCTGCCCTCTTCCAGTTTAAAGCCATTCCCCCTCATCCTATCACTTCATGGCCTTGTAAAAAGTCCTTCCCCAGCTCTCCCGTAGGCCCCCTTTAGGTACTGGAAGGCTGCAGTAAGATCTCCCCAAAGCTAAACTTGCTAAAGTTTTGCACAGAAAAGGGTGAAAATTCACTGCTTTTGGGTCGTTGCTTGAACGACAAATAGAAAGGACCCCTGAAACATCCTAAGACAGGCGCCTATCCAGCATCCAGCCACTGATGTATTTCATGCAAAGGAGGCAATGGCATCAGCAGTGTTGAAAAATGCTCCCATTAAAACGGAGAAGCTCTTTGCTGAGTTTATCTGCTTCACGGTGTACACAAAGGAGCTGAGAGCTGGTGAAGCACAGGGTGAGGCTGGTCGCGCACGGTATGGATGTACAGATCTATCCCATCATTAGCCAGAAACAATAATTATGCCTTAGGAACAAAAGCACAAAACAAGGACTGAACGGTGCAGGGGTTGTGCGGGGTTATCATATTAAGTATCTTTACCGGTGTATTTCTAAGCCAGGGGAAAGCCTTTTATACAGCTGTGGCTGAGCCCTCACTTCATAACTGAACTTTAGATTTCATCAGTGATTTATCAGTGATAAATCGAGTGTCTCCCGAAGAGTTCTGTTAAACCACTAAGCACTAGGAATTGCATCAGGTCAGCAAACGCGAACGAGCAGCAGAGCCTGTCCACGGAGCGGCGAATTACTTGGCACGGGCTCAATCGCTTGGGGTGATCCCAGTGTTTTTAGCAGCAGACGAGCGGCGATGCTCTCCGCTCCCAGTCTGCATACCCCGTGCGATGCTGAGCACCTTACTCCTTCCGATCAGCCCCCCCCGACACCGCTCCAGTGCCCTTCACCCTGCTGCAAAACCTGCCGCCGTTATTTATTGTTTGCCAGAGAAAAACAGCTCTCTGTAAAATAGCCATGAGGGAGCAGGAATTTTTACAGCTGGCTGCAGATATTTCTTTTGGTTAATGCTCTTTATCATCCCTATTTATTGTCACCTCTTCACACTGCTCCAGAGCCTGTCTGTTTGTCTCTCTGTTTACTTCGGGTATATTAATCTTGCACCGAATAAACGTGCGTTCGCCGAGGGGTTAGTCGCAAACTGGTTTCCTTGGCTAGAGCTTAGGGTGATCTGGCCCCCCTCCAAAACATCCGTCCTGGCCCGTTTACAGCATCGCGTGGCCAGCATTCAGACGCGCTGCAGGGCCCTTAATGCCGTCGGCCATGGCTCTCAGCAGCTCTCATCTCAATAATGCAGCAGAGCGGCGAGTCAAGAGGCCGCCGACACGGTCTGTGCCGATCAGGAGGTTTGTTTGGAGGACGCGGGCGCAGAGTCAAACTGCACTGAATCGCTCTGGTTTGACAAGTTGCCACCGTGCAGCTGCGGCACCGTTATATGAGCTCACCCCCCGTAAAAGAGAGGAATTTAGCATAAGGGGACAATTGCAATGCAACGTTTTCCAGCTCAGAATCAGGAGCACTCCTCGAGACAGCAGCAGATACCACGAGTGCATCTCTGTCCCTCTCAGCACCAGCCAATGTGCAATGCGCTTCTGCATCATACCACATTGTCCCCTCCAGACACGCAGGACCTGCACCCACCCTTTTTGAGTTACAACCGATGGCGTGACGGCGTGCTATTAGGCCTCCATAACTCAGCTGCATTTGACTGTGTGTCCTTTCCTAGAGACACTCCTACAGTCACTGTGGATTCGTTCCCCAAAGCAGTCATTTTTTCTTGATGAATGGCACAAGTCATCAGGGCTGCTGTCCCTCAAGGGGACTCTTGTCCTCATTCCCCCGTGCAAACTTCTGACGGATGCTAAGGAGGGGAAGCGGGATGGTTAAGGAAATCTTTGAGAAGGACAAAGGAGGGTTTGCACTCGAGAAAAAAGCAAAATTTTGGGGAAAAAAAAGGAGTAGTATCTCCAATTGGGTGATTGGGAAGCTTCTTTCAAGCTCAGCAAACCCCTTTCTCACTGAAGCAAAGGGCTGTGGTTACTCCAGTGGCAGTTTTGCGGATATTGAGTTTGGGGCATCCTCACTAAATCTGCTCAAGTACAGTAAGGCGATGGTACTTCCAATTGTTTCGTACAACAGCAGTATCCTCTGAATCGTCTGCTGTTTCTGCCTTAATCAATAACGGCCATTAGAAGCTCACTTTTCTGCTAATACTACTCTGAATACATCTTGTTGGGAGGTATTTTTTATGACATTAAAAGACACAGTGCATTGATTTCTCCTGAGACATACAGCTCAGGGTTTTTTCTCATCCCATCACATAACACAATTTTCTTGCTATGTTTCTAACTACTGGGACTTAATATTCACAGTCAATGAAACACCTTCCTAAGTTTTTTATTTACACACACACATATAATGTATATATATATAAAACACCATTACTCAATTATTGTTCTTTAAAGAAAATGGGTCCTAAATGTTCTCCTGACAAGTATCCAAGAGAGACTCCTGGAGTGAAGTTCTCTGATTGACTATATATTGCATAAAGTAGAGCATGGTACTTTTAAAACCTTTGTCCTTCTGTAGCAAGTTGGACAGCATTTCTGGGAGGATAACTGCAGGTCTCAGGACTCAAACAACCTTTGCCAACAAGGTTCTGAGATCTGGAGTTAAGCTGGAAGGTTCTTAATGCCTTTCTTTTTACCGTAGGATTGACAAACTAGTCCACAAACCAATTTAATGTGCTAAGGCCATCTCAAACAGAGTTTAATTCAAAATCATACAAACACAGAATGGTTGAGGTTGGAAGGCACCTCTGCAGGTCATCTTGTTCAAGTTCCCAGCTCAAGCAGGGCCACCCAGAGTCAGCTGCCCAGGACCGTGACCAGATGGCTTTTCAATATCTCCAAGCATGGAGACTCCACAAACTCCCTGGGCAACCTGTTCCAGCACTTGGAAAACCTCCCAGTAAAAATGTGTTTCCTTTCTTAACAGCTTCCTTAGCCGATTGTCAGTCTTCTGAGCCCTGCAGTTCCTCACGCATTTAATAATAGCATCAGAGTTGAATTTGAACGCCAGAGAAGACTGTAAAAAAGGCATTATGTTAAAGATTCTCAAGTCATTTAGAGGAGGATCCATCTCAGACAACTTTAGTTAGGCAGAACTGAGGCATTAGATCCAAGCTGGTCCTCTAGGCAGCCCTGGTATTCAATAGAAAGAGATTGGTATCTCCAGAGGGTGATTTATGCCACCAAAACAAGTGCCTTGGAGAACAATGCACATTCCAAAGGTGCTACAGTATTTCTGTTCTTATTATCACAGGCAGCGCCTTGCTGCTGTGACTAGACAGCTAAAAGCAAGTGCAGTGGATGTCTCTCCTAACAGAGTGGTGCTCACTCTCTGACTGATACTGGAAATGGAGCTGACGTCGGTGACAGAAAGGGAAGATACTTACTCGATCTTGGGGAATGGGCAGGCTGAACGTCTTCGCTTGCTTCTTTAAAAAAGAAACTGGGATCTCTGATGCACCAACGAACCTTAGTCAGTTTGCCAGAACAGGAACTGGTGTTATAACAGAGTTATAAGAGATCACAAATAAGTCGTATGTTCACGACGGAACAGATGTAAACATGCCTTTGCACTCTACTAGTCTTCTCCAGTCTACTTTGAATGTAACAGAAAAGTGGATGAAGAGACAGTTGATTATGTTTAACATGGGCTACTAAAAAAAAAAAAAAAAAGTATTTGGCAGCAGATATTGAGGAAAAGGAGTATGAATGGACCCTATTTAATATGCCCTTTACTGACATGGAAAAGCAGTGAAGAGGGAAGGGGCAACACCGGCAGATGGCACAAAAGCAGTGACAGGGCTAGAGGAGGCTGAGGAGGGGATCCAGAGCCATCTCCCAACACAGGGGAACGACTGACCCGTCTCCCGGGGAAATGCAGAGGGGAAAAGCAGAGGGGAAAATACACAGGTTGGAGGGTCGAGCACATTGCTGGATTCTGGAGGATTTTAGGGGAGAATGAGTTGGTCACTATGAGCCAGGGAAATCCCACACTCAGTGCAGAACTGCATTTATGAAAGTAAATACATTGCTAGAATATTAAAACTGGATTTAAAAATAATAGCAGGAAAAAAGGCCTGACAGCACACCCGGCTGTGGGGGCACTTAGTAGGAACACAGTGACTGGGTCAGGGCATTTTGAACCAGACCTCCAGAAATCAGATTTCACTGCCAAAGTCATTATAGTTTTAAAATAAATAATAATAATAATAAAAAAAAAAGCAGAATAAACCAGATCTAAATAAATAATTTTTTTTTTTTCTTTAAAGAAATAGGAGGATTTCAGGGTGGAAGAAGTCTTCCACAGCACAGAAAGTGTTAGGATGAATGCAAAGGCGAGAGAGAGACAGAAAAGAGCAGGAACAGTTAGTTGAAAGAAAAGGAGAATAAAAAGGTGTTTCATGGGAGTGTATTGCATCCTGAGTACTACAGAGGAGGTAAACTGGCAGCCTTATTTACTCCCACTCATAAAATCAAAACAAGAACCATCCAGTGCAACTGAAGGGCAGTAAGTTTAGAAGTGATAAAAGGCATACTTCTAAAGACAATTTAACCTGTAAAATTCACTGCAACACAATATCGTTAAGCTAAAACTCAATCAGATTTGAAAAAGGAAGAGGAATTCATATGAAGAGCAAATATAACCAAGGTCAGGTTAGACAGGAGCTAATAGAAATCCTTCAGGCTTCAAGCAAAAAAGCCCTGTTTTCTGCCAAAGGTTAGGATGAGCCGTCCTCTATGGGAAGGCTGTTCCATAATTGGTCATGAAAGGTTTCTTATGTTTTCCTGTGATGTACCAAAACATATAGTATTAGTCACTGTCAGAGAAAGAATACTGGATTATATGGACCATTGATCTGACCCAGCATGGCAATTTTTATGGTCCTGTGAGCAAAATCCAATGGATTTGCAAGGAGACCTTACAGAATAACAGCTTTAGTTTTTGAATTTTTCATACTGCTACAGAAGCCATAGAAAGAGCAACTAAATTTCTGGCCATGACATATCTCTGCAGGCAGGCGTAGCAGCAGTGCAGGTATCTAACGCTTTTATGCCATTTGCAAAGGATTATACGGCGGTAATCTTTCCCATTAACACTTTGTCTCGTTCTGTGCTGAAGACCCCATAATCTTCTCCCTCCCTCCACTCTCTCAAAATGTACCAAAACAAAAAACAAATACTGTGTGCATGGACCAAAACTTCATAACTGAGATTAATTATCCAAGTACAGACCTGCTTCCTATTACTGTCATGTAACTTTTCAAATCAGCCTATCCTCCCACAAGTTGGATTTCATCAGCTGTGGTTTTCTTTCCTTTTCTTTTTCTTTCTTTTTCTTTCCTGTTGTCTTTGCTGCCTTGTTTTCCACCTGTTACTGATTCTCTGCTCCAAGGAAACGTACGTCTCTGTCACTTCCAAGTCCCCCTCTTGCTCTGCTGGTCAGTGACCATCTGCAGTGTTAGTGGGGTGTGAGATGTGATACGGACCAATCCATTTTTCCTTCCATCTCAAGGAGACACTTGTTTGTCCGAACAGCATTTCTGAATGCATCCCCAGAAAAGCTAATAGCCTGCAGGTTTTAATTTTTCCTCTGATTCGAAGCTAAGCAAAACTGAGGACCGTACTCTTTTCCTCAGCACGAGGGCAATCAAGCGGTTTGGTGAAAATTGCTTTAAGGATGGTGTATGGTTGCCTTTTGTTAACAAGATACTGGCTACCAACTTTTGGAAAAATGTAGCCTCTCTGCAGGTGTTAGTTCAGTGAGATGGGTCAGAACCAACAAATATTTTTACTTCACGTGAACTGGAGCTTGCACCCTCTTATTTTCCACGTAAGCGCAGCCACAATGTGTTTATACTGAAACTTGACAGAGATTCCTTGAAATTATAAGTATTGGAGGTGGACTTAATCCAGACAATATATTGCTTGCAGCATTTCTTTTTTTTTTTTTTTTTAAGTACCAGCTTTCCTTTTACAGGATCTCATAAAAGCAAAACAATATGTTGCTCTCTCACAGATAACCTAAAAGCCGCAGTCGGTGAAGTAGCCCCGGTGTCCAGAGCTATATTATATCTTTGATGTCTGGTTCTGCAGCAAAAATATTTCGGCAGAGCAAGGTATAATGAAAGTTTAAGGGCTTGTTAAGGAACTCACTATTACAAAGAGCCGTGCTCATTTTGACTCTATTAGAAACACAAGAAAAATAATTTGTCACTTTCCCGTGACTAGAAGGATCTCGGGGGGAATCTCAGATAAGACATCAGCGTTGTTGGTGATTACTCAGCCTTTTTTCATTACAGTTTATAAAGCCCTGAATAAGAAACCGGTTTATACTGGCATTCCAATCCCGCAAATGTGTCTTTACAAGACCCAGCTGTGGGAAGGACATTTATTTCCACTTTATAGATGAGGCAAGTGAATCATAGGTGACTGGTGACTTGCACAAGTTCACGCTAAAAGGGTTTTGGCGCACTGTGGATGATACTGTAACAAAACCAATAATAATTCTAGCAAATACAAATCCTAAGTTCCCCTTTTGGGTCATAGCATGGAGATTTTTCCTATTCTTTCTCAGCTGTTTCTATTCAGTTTCTATTTTATTTTCCTAAACTGAGCATAAAGTAGGTGAAAAAAGTCTTCTTTCCTTGGGATCCAAAAACTTTTCAGAAATATACAGCTACCAGATGATGTTCCTATCTGAATGATATTTAATACATTTGTTCAGTTGTAATTGAGAACACAGTCACGCTGGCGGATAAATTCCAGCGATAACAGTGCAACGGTTTGAGTATTTTCTCCGTTATGTGTCTTTACAACAGAGATAACCTTTTGCTTATTGAAATATAATTGCATAGGGAGATAGTTGTTTTAAAACAGAGTTAACAATACTAGCTGAACATTTTGTAGGAGCTTCCCATAATAACCTGTTTTATGTCAGCCTCTCTGGAGCACAGCATCACTTGTACTATAAAATTAATTGAAAATCGAAAACTGAACAACAGGAGATTTTTACTTTTCTTACAGCACATTCCTGGAATTATCTGCAGTACAGAAACTCCATTTAAATGTCAGTGATTTCTTTGTCAGCACTTACCCCACAGCAATATTAGAAAAGGATTCTCCCACAATTCCCTCACCCCATATATTGATATAGGAAGATATCGATATAGATGTGGCAACTGTGTATCGATACATGTGTTATTGTGTATTGATAAATTTTCAGCATGATCGTAACATTGGCAGGATGTGCCACCGCAATTATTTATTTAAAAATTCTCAACCAATCCTTTCCCCCGCTTATTATTAAAATAATTAAAGCATTAATATATTATTATTATTAAATTTAAATGCTGATGTAAACTTGTTTTACTTTACTACACTGGACAGCAGAACGTGACCCTCCAAATTCCTCTTCTGAAAGTAAGTTTACGTTCTGCCGCTGCTAAGTTTCTGCAAAAATATATTCAGAGCTGGAAATGAAATACCACTAATCCCTGAGGCTGCCCTCGAGAGCAATCCTGTGTGCCGTACCGAGAGCAAACCTGCGAGCACAGCCAGGGGCCTGGCCACCGTCTGTCTCCCTTTTGGGTTCGCGGGATGCTGGCGTGTCCTCTGCCTTTCATTCACCAGTGGTTAATTGTGGTATAGACACGTGCGTTTGAGTTTGGTCCATATGAGGAACCTCCCTGTGGAGTGTACTCGTGGGATGACAGCAGCACGGTGCAAGGGAATGGTGTGGCCACGTGGTGGGGAGGACTGCTGCCTGCACCCACCGGCCTTCTTCTGTGTGTTAGCTGTGACAGGCACAAGATGAGGGCAATGTTGTTGACTGTACTGCACCATGGCTGAGTTGTAACAGCACCCACAAGGTCCACTTCTAAAGTGGACCATGGGCTGCAGGCAGCCCAGTTCCCAAAAAAGCTTAGGTCCTGGTGTCTGGCCTCCTGGAAACCCTTCATTTCACAGGGAGACACTTCTTCTAGCATGGGCTCTCCGTCATCATTTACCTCAGACTTTTCTCCAGCTATCCCTTCAGCCAAGGTTCCAGCCACTGTCCTCTTCATGAACTGCTCTCCTTCCACTTTGCCCTGCCCTTTCTCTCCATGGCGGTGTTGCCAGGTCCTGCCTACCAAGCCAGGAGCAATTCCTCCTCTGCCTCTGCTGTGGAGCTTTAGCAGAGATCTTTCCTCTGCTGAGAGCAGTAATGCTGCTGCTGAGTTGCCTTCGGTACAAAAGATCCTAGGGGACAGAATAATAGTTCAATTGTTATTTTTTGCCTGATTTTGAGCTGACCTATTTCAGTAATGCAGTGAGCAGCACCACCCCACAGAGAGCATCCCCCTTGCAGCCAACAGAGACTGGCGATGCAGAAACAGGACCCAGGGAGAGCTCGGCCACAGCTTGGCACAGCCTCTTCGGCTACCGAAACCATACGGTGGAGCTTTACCTTATAGAATCAAAGAACCGTTTCAGTTAGAAAAAACCCTTAAGATCATCAAGTCCAACCGTTAACCCAGCACTGCCAATTCCACCACTAAACCTTGTCCCTCAGCACCACATCTACACATCTTTTAAATACCTCCAGGGATGGTGACTCCACCACTTCCCTGGGCAGCCTGTTCCAGTGCTTGATAACCCTTTTGGTGAAGACCTTCAGGCTGCTTGTGTGAGCCATCAGTCATCACACAAGTAAGAGGTTTCCTACGTGGTCCCTGTTCCAAGGGTACTGGACAGTGACAGGTCCCAATCCTTTGTGGTGGTGGTTTCCTCTCCCAGCCCTTCTCCACTTCAGCATTATTCAGGATGGGAGGTTAGCCGTTGGTAGGCTGTTGGGGGAGCTTATTTTCTTTTGAGTCAGGCATCACTAATCAGACCTAGCACTTCCTCCCAGGCTTTATTAAACAGAAATCTCTAATCCAGAAAACATTTCCAATATTAAGACTAATTGAGTGTCATAATGTCAGCCAAGGTAAATAAGGCACAAAAGGAAAGAAATAAGCTCTGGGAGTGGAACGTGCTTTATTGAACACACATCTGCTACTCCGACCCACGGCTGTCACTCAGGAAGACATCATCCAGTAAACCTGATCAAACAAATCCCCGCTGAACTGATAAAGCAGAGCGACTCTTCAGGTGGCTTAGCTGTCGCTTGAAAAACAGCTTGCAAGCCTGTGGGCTGACACTTGTGCTGGAAGGCAGCGAGGGTTTGAAGCTCACAGATACAGTCTCCTCCGGACTTCAGAAAGATGCAAGGTCAGATCCTGAGAGCTCTCTCCCACTCCCGTCTTCTCCCTTGCAAAGGAAAAAAAAAAAAAAAAAGCCTCTTCAGATTTATTTCTTCACTTTTTAAAGGGTTGTGTAAAATTCAGGCAAAGTGAGCAATTTCCATCCCGGGTACGACTGTGTCATTTCAGTCACTGCAGAGCTGGAGTTTTAAAACTCTGCTAATACGAGTGTTGACTTGTAGTGAGTATAAATAACCTGTTTATTACACCTCATTTTCTTTTGGCTACCTGTTTAGTATTAAAAACAAAAGAAAACTTTCAGGAAGTAAATTCAGGAAGTAAATTGTTTGAGAAACATTATTTAGTCATTCTAAAAGAAACTGCAGCTATATGTATCTTCAATCTGCCTTCTTCTGCCTTTCCTTATCTTAAAAATATCTTATGCGGCACTATAAATAACTAGCAGAAGGAAAAGCGATGCTTCTTGCAGGAGGGGAAAAACAGCAGTGGTTGTCCTTAATCATGTTCAAACACAGATCTCGAGACTCAGTAAACGTCCCTCCATGCATTTCCAGGCTGAACAGGACAGACTGAGTCCACAGGGATTTACTTTTCAGACCTTGGTGTCAATGTGCATTACTGTGGGCTCCGAAAGATGTTCTTAAAATATTTCTAAATAACCAAATGGAGCAACTCTCTCCAGCGTGATAATCTGCGCTGTTCCTACCGCAAGCTCTGGGGGCAGGGAAGGAGGTGAAGGAGCAGAGCTCTCTTCCAGCTGTGCCCCACAAATCCTTTGCAACGGTAAGAAATCAACATCAGGTGTGATGTCTCAGTCTCAGGAAGGTAGATCACGGTGTAACATCTGCACCTGGGTCGGATGCGCAGCGCCTGCACATTCTATGATCCTGTGATTTTGCATCCAAACAAGAGGGGCAACTGCTTTCTAAGTCAGTGGCCAAAACAAATGGCATTAAGGTATCGTGCAGGACTTCTCTGTAGCGATGCCATGGTGGAAAGTGTCTCTGACACAGCTCGGTGGCTGAAGAATGAGGTCAGGATTTGTTAAAGCAACATAGGAAGAGTGTAGTTGTGGGGTTTTTTTGCTGTAAAGAACACGAAGCGTTAGGCGTGTGGCACCAGACTCTGCTTCTGTTGTGCAAAAGCCACAGCTCTTGGAAGAAAAAATCACAAAGATGCAGCACGAGGTTTGGTGTAAATGTTAATAAACTCTTCAGAAATCTCCATTTCGCCTGCCTGCCTTTCAGTGATCGCACTGACACGAATGTTCTAGGGCCCTTTTATGCAAAAAAGCCTTATTGCTAGGACGGCTCTTGCAAAATTCATGGCTGGTACTGTTCCATGCCCTTATGACATGACAGTAACATCCATTTGTATCAGTTTGGCACTGTGCAAGTAGGTCACACGATTATGATGAAGTTAAAATGAATTTTGCCTTCCTTTAAACGGTAGTGGAACAGTTACCAACTGATTAAGGAAAACATTAGCAAGTACCATTTTAATTGATTTGAATGCATGCGTGTTTTGTATTGGTTTAGTTTGAGGGCATTTTTAAACAAATAGCACTGTCATTGTGAGCCTTAATTAGACAATAAATTAATAGATAAATGGATTAGAAAGTTCAGTATGGCTTTCACAATCCCTGCTAGCGGCATAAAAATGAGGTGCTTGGTATTAGCAATGCTAATAAATGGCATAAGGAATGCACTTGGGGAGAATGATGATGTGGCAGCTGAGTGACTGGTGAGGACCACGGTCTTTCCTTCGCCCACACGTATTTTGGAAAACAAAGGTACTCCTGTGCTTCCTTAGGAAAGATAACAGTGGTGCTGATCTGGAAGGGTAAATATGTCAGCTCCCCAGTGCACCTCAAAGCCTGCAGATTTAATGTGGGATTCATGAAAAATTCAGTAAGTACATAGGACATATTCTAGGGGTTAGGCTGCGTGGGGATCAGCTCAGAGGTCTGCCAAGGAAAAAGGCTCAGTACATGCAGAATATATTCAGTAATGGGAAAACTGCTTATTGGGAGGGAAGTCTGGATCAGTTGGACTGGATACGGAGTGCACAAGAATCATTAGGATCCTTCTGAAAAACAGCAATGGTGTGAATGTTGTGCTGCTTATTTAATTCCATCAATGCAGTAAATGCAGCCATAAGGGTCCTGGTGCTCTTCACAGAGGTAGGGACAGTAACTCAGAGAACAGACAGAGTGCTGCAGGTCGGAAAGTGATGCAAATATTCACCGGCACAAGTTCAGGCTGAGTGTCAAATACCTGAAATTAGAAAGCTGGAAGAGCACTTTCAACACTATGGATTGAATATTATTCAGCTTGCCTGAAGACTCAGGGTAACTTGCATTTCCTTTTTTTGGGTTGATTCCCCTTCAGATACAACTGCCTACTTCATGCAAGGCATTAGCCTGCAGCACATGGTCACCAGAATTAGAGCAAGTTCTCAGAAAAGGTTTGAAGCCTGAATTATGTTAAAGTCACTTCTATGATTCTCATCAGAGTATTGAGGAACAGCAGCTTTCTGCAAAAATCTCTACTGGATAGCCAGTATGGCTGAAATGTGACTGCTACTGAAATATCTTTAGCACATAGAAGAAAATCCTTGAATAGACCTTATTCCTATTTTGTAATAGAATCATAGAAGCACCAAACAGATTTCATAGAATCACAGAATCATAGAATGGTTTAGGTTGGAAGGCACCTTGAAGATCATCCAGTTCCAACCCCCCTCCCTGGGCAGGGCCACCTCCCACCAGCCCAGGTTGCTCCAAGCCCCACCTCTTCCAGGTTAAAGCCATTCCCCCTCGTCCTATCACTACATGCCCTTGTAAAAAGTCCCTCCTCTGCTCTCCTGTAGCCCCTTTAGGTACTGGAAGGCCGCAATAAGATCTCCCCGGAGCCTTCTCTTCTCCAGGATGAGCAACCCCAACTCTCTCAGCCTCTCCTCATAGGAGAGGGGCTCCAGCCCTCTGGTCATCTTCGTGGCCCTCCTCTGTACCTGCTCCAACAGGTCCATGTCTTCCCTGTGTTGGGGGCTCCAGAGCTGGATGCAAAAATTGCAGTACTTTTGATGCAATCTCTTCTGCCACTCCCCTGAAGGTTGGCTTTTCATGAAGATGATTTGCAAGGCGAGGTGAACTTCTTCAGCGATCAGCCTGGCCTTTGTTAGAAATTAACCATGGTGACAGAAACATCTTTTTGGTATACATTTGAGGAGCATTTGGATAGATACTTTCTTTTATGGTAGTATTTAAATATCTCATGTACAGCATTCTGTTGCTTTTGTTAATGTGACTAAAGTCCAGCCTGATAGAAAGCGAGTAGCGTTCTACCCCCTCAGCTACATGGCTAATAGTCTTATTATCAGTCTATCTAGAATATAAATGTTCATTCAAAAACTACTGCAATTACTGTAAGGCATATTGCATGGCGTATAGACCTTATCACTTCAGTAATTTAAAGCCTATCAGAGTAAAGTACATGAAAATATATGAGGATAGAGTCACAGCCAATCTTAGGTAGGAAGGCGTAAACAAGATGCAAATGGTCTTTTTCACCTCTAGTTTTCAATGCTGGGGACATTTGTCATCTGTTAAATGTTTAGCAAGTTTCTAATTAGTATCTTTTCTAAGTCTCTCTCCCACTCAAAGGGCTCCCACCCAAAGAAAACCTAAACAGGTTCAGAGAGAGTAAATACATTACACTGGTTTGTGGCATAACCTCATGCAGCCCCAGTTCTTTGCCAGCCCCATGCACATCTGTTGGACACCTTAAAGCCATGCAGCCACGTACCGCAGTGCTGAGGCCAACCAGTTAAACCGCAGTAAAAGAGAGGTCCATGACTAAACTACTTCTGATGGGTTTGGTGTATGGGCAGACCAAGCCCAGGTCTTATTGCAAAACCTACGTCAATATATTTACTGACATATTTAGCCTGTGACTCTGAGAATAACGGGGAGAGTACTCAGCCTTAGGATTCATCAGCAAAATCAGTCTGCTTAGGAAGTGATGCAGGTTTAAGCCAGGCTAAGAAGGAAAGAGAGCACACTGGGCAGGAAGGATGCAGCTACCACAAAACAATCACAATCTTGAGAAACGTGGAAATCATAGAATCATAGAATAGTTTGGGTTGGAAGGGACCTTTAAAGACCATCTAGTCCAACTCCCCTGCAATGAGCAGGGACATCTTCAACTAGATCAGGTTCCTCAGAGCCCCGTCCAACCTGACCTGTAATGTTTCCAGGGATGGGGCATCCCCTGCCTCTCTGGGAAACCTGGGCCAGCGTGTCATCACTCTCATCATAAAAAATTTCTGTTTTCAGATTTTATTTAATTTCTTTCCATTTCAAGTGTGCAGCTAGGATGGCTATTCATTTAGGCTGACTCTCCAGCATTGTACTGGTGCTCCTATCTTGTGCCTTCGTTTCCAAGAGTCTTGAACTGCTGCCAGTCAAGCAGGGTGCAGCTCGCCTTCCTCCTGCTGTCGGCAAACTTTTACATAAAGTAATAGGGTTGGAAAAAAGGTTGCAGCCCAGCACGCAGAGACTGGGCGCTTGTCAAAAAGGAGAAAAGCTGAGGGAAACTTTGAGCAGAGGTCGGTTTCCAGAATCAAAATGAGAGCTAGCTTCATAGGATTTCTGAAAGGCAATAAAACACCACTGGACCTCTTGTGAATAAATCGCTAGCACTGTTTTTTTCACGTATAGTGATGGCTCTTATGACTTCTCTTGAAATTTCTCTTTAATTGTGCAAGTTGGTTGCCTTGAAATGCCATACAAGAACATGATGGGATAAGTACTGTTCTCCCTCTCTGTTTCAGACATAAGTTCTCCTGCAGGTTGTATAAATCACCGCGTATGATACAGCCACATATTGAGCTTATCAGTGCCACACGTGGCCACTAGCTGAAATTGCTCAGAAATTTTCTTCACATGCTCCTGCATTTCCTTCCTCCCCTCCCCAATTCCATAAGGATGACTTTTAGCAATTTCCTGTTCTTGTAAGATCTCACCTTTTTTTTTCACATACCTCACTATTTCTACCACTAAAAAACATGTCCTGGGGTAAAAGACCTGCACTCCGCATTCAGCTGGTGGAACAGCTAGTTTTGTTTAGCAGATTTTTGTTTGGTGTGAATCCCTGGTATTGTATGTACCCATTTCAAACACCATGGAAAGAAAATGCTTCCCTTCTGGAATAGAATATTTGTTTGGTCTTGCAGATAGGTTAATGCATGCCGGTGTTCAAAACCTATTAAAAAGAAAAAAAAAAAAGAGGGTAGGCTAGGCAAGGCAAGGTAAAGGGAAACAAATAAACCAGTCCCAAAAGCCCTTCTTGTTATTTAAATCCCTGTTCATGCTTTGCAGTTTAATATTCCCTCTACAAGAGATTGATTCAGGACCCGATCATACAAAACACATATTAAAATCTACATTTGGGTCAGAGAAGTCCATGTCCAGTTTGAAACACAAGACAGAGCACTGAAGCAGAATAATCATGGTTCACCCTGTAGATCTTTTCCATTCCTAATGCTTCTGAGTCTGTGACCCATCAACTAAGTATTCATGTTTGGGCCGTTCATACAGTTGTTGCTCTTTCAAACCTTTCCTCTTTGCTCCAGGGTACAACAACATTGTCCAACTCACTGATCTTAAAGCACTTTTTGTGCTTCAGGACTTGGCTTATGCTGAAGTTCACATATTCCCCACCATGCCAATAGAGCAGTTTCCCCAACACATGTTTTTTAACCATTTCTCTCGATGACTCCACTCCTCCAATGGGCCATCACTGTGGATTTTGGTAGGTTTGGCCAAAGACTAAAACATCACGCTGTGTGACATAATCGAATTGGAAAACCCTGAGTGTTCGGAATAAGTGGGTTTGATATATTTGAATTTGTCCTTTCATATTTGGAGACCTGATGCAAGCTTTGGATGCAATAGGTGTATACATTCACATCCCTGTGAGCCGTTTGGTTTTGCTGCTTCATCATGACCAAACCAAACAAGAAGTCTGTATGAGAAAATTCAGAAGCGACCGTACTCTTCAAGCAAGTGGGAAACTTGCTTCGCTCCGTATTTAGACTCAGAAAGCCAAACAATTGCTTGAGGAAGCAATTGTTAAAGGGGGTTAAAGTTGTGCCTAAACCTGGCCAGACAATTAACTTTCCAGCACCCTTTATCCACCTCTGTTACAGTGCTTACCGGGAATCTGCACTCACTGAACCAGAACTATTTAAATATTTTCCCACAAACATCCCATTCCGTCATTTAACCCTAATCGCAGACCCCACCTGTTCTGCAAATAAACACAGGTCTCAGTTCTCCAAGGGAACCTTTACACCTAATAGAATCGTTTACCATGTGGACATCTGACTCAGGTTTGAACACGCGGGATATTGGGAGAGACGCAGGATGGGCTTTCTCTGTGCAGAAACTGCCGCTGAGCGAACAGCTCTGAAAACTGATGATGTGCATTCATTCACAAAACAGGACAGGGTACGATTAGCTAGTGATGGACTAGGGGAGAACATCTTAGTGTTCTGAGTCCCCATGGAGAGGTGATCATTTCTGGTCATCCTCCCTAGGCACAGGTTTTCAGACGGGGATCTGGAAGGGTTTTGGGTCCTACCAAGGCTCTTTCCTCTCCCATTGTGCTGCGTTAGCATTTGGCTGTCCCAACCACCCAACCAAACCTCCACAGGAACACAGTATGGGCACCCAGCCCCCCACTACCAAGAAGAGCCTTGGGAACGTGGGTGTCCTGCCCTGCATATCTCACGTTCTGTTCTTTCAGAAGGATTAGCTGCCATATTATTTTGATAAATGAGGTAGAGCAGGGTGATGGCATGGGCTTTTTCGAGTTGAGATGTGGCTAGAAAGGAGAAAGATAAACTTGTAGCTCTTATGGATTAACTTCTGGTTTCTAAGAATAACATAGATAAGGCAGGCTCAATTAGACAGAGCTTAAAATCACATATAACAAATCTGAGACGGAAGAGATTGCTGTATTTGAAAAAGAAGTCGCCACTGTTCTTTCGATAAGCTCCCAGATTTTCAGATGAGCAAAAGTAAATACGGCAAAAAAGGGTTTTCCCCCCTTAAACCTTCCCAGCCAGACTCACCAGTTCTTTTCCTTGTTCACTTGCCCAAATTGCCTACCACCAAAAAAAGGCAGCTCAAGCACAGGGATGGTTTTACCAGAAATCATTTGGTTTATTCTCCTACGTCTTTTTTGAAAAAAAACTATATTAACAGGTTGCCCTTCTCCACACATTTGGGGCAGTTTCAGAAAGGTCTCTCCTCTCCTCTTCAACAAAAGGAAAAGTCCAAGCCAAAAATGTGCAAGTAAGACAATCACGCAAAGAGGCAGAGATGTCTCACCTGAAATAGTCTGCACAAAATCTGCACAGAAATGATGTCTGTTTCTTATCTGTCACAGTAGTCGTTTATTTTTATGAACGCTAGCATTCACTCACAAAAATAAAGCTGGGCAGCATTTCATCATGACTGTGTTTCCTCAAAGGTATTTCCTACAAGGTGTTGGATTCACTTTCTATATGATCAACAGCTATCGCTAGGTAATTACCAGGGAGCAGGTACCAGCTCTGAAGGTCACACTGACAGCATACATGTCCCTAGCACAGCTGCTTCTGTTTAGCGTTCCTAATAAAGGGAGGGAGACATTTGATTTTGATCAAGGTTTTAAGAAACACCATATCTACAGAGGCCGGACATTTTCTTTCACACTTCATCAGGAAACTTTTCAAGATGGAAATGCAGGACTGAGAAGTTTATCACAGAGATGACCTGGCTCTGCCAAGCCTTGGATAGGTCACAGGCTTCCCACTGCCACTACGGGAAAGTTTTTTATCCTCAAATACAGCAGAAGTTGGTTATTTTACATCTTCTGGGTTATATTTTGAGTCTGCTGTTTGTTTGGGGCGGGGGAGGTGAGTCTTTTCGTAGTTCTTACTGCAAGTTTAAGACAAAGGTATATTTCTTTTTGGAGGGATGGTTCATTCCTTCCTCTCTTTTTTTCTTTTTTTTTTCTTTAATTTAAACTGTTTCTTTATAAAGGTCATTCAAGTCCAGAGCAAAAGAGGATTAATTACTAACAGCCATAATTTAGAGACAAATTATCTTCCTGATATTTTGGCCATGTAGGATACAGCATGGAAAAGCCATCTATGTGACAGAATGACATGGGTGATTGTAATCTATAGGCGTGTCGAGCACTGGTGTGCTTCATCTCCCCTGAAGAATGATGGGGGTTTAATATATTAATCAAAAAGAGTATAAAAACAATGCTATACTTCTATGCAACTTTCCTCATCCAAATAACACTTTTTTTTTTTTCTTTCTTAATCTGACTGGGCAAAAAGTTGTTCTACAGGGATGCACATTGATTTCAGTGGGGTTTTTAACAGAACAAGTGTACCTCTGCAAGAACACAGCCAACAGGATCTGAGACAGAGACATTTCCAGCCCCTTCTTTCCCTGGGTCTCATTAAATAGTGCCTTATGCTATTAGCAAGTCAATTAAAATCAATGAGACTGGTCCATGTGGAAAATGACCCCAGGTAATCAGCTCTGTGGAGGCATGATGCGCACTTTGCACGTGGCCAGCAAAGCTCAGATGGTCACATTTGGTGGTGGTGGTGGACCTTGAACTGAGAATTTCAGCAATCCACCTCCTTCCCAAGCCCTTATCCAGCAAAGCATGTAGGCACACCTTAAAGGTTCTGAATCTAAACCGGGTCTGCACTTCTCTGGAGACCTGAAAAGCCTGAGGGTTTGTATTCATCACACAAGAGTGCAGCAGGGTTTTGCAATGGCACTAGTCCGTGCTGGTGAGTCTCTTTAGTCCTCGGCAATCCTGAAGAGCCAGGGATCGCTTTTTAGCTTGGGGACACACCGTGGGAAGGTCGCTATGAGGCAGCATCCCGTTTGTATCCACGTGGCTTTTTCATTTCCAGAGCTGACCTGTCTGAAGCCAGCTGTGAGCATCTCCATCTCCTTCTGAGTGTCTCACAGATGATTTCTAATCCTACTCCATTGATCTTACACTGTAACCACACATTTCTGTTATGCGCTTATAAATACATATGTATTTCCTATAGTGAACTTTTCTACCTACAAGTCTTTTCAGAAAGGCCAGAAGCTTTTTTACCACCGTTACCAGATAAGATCTTTTTTCAAAGGTCAATCATAAATGCACTCATTCCACTTCATTATTCATAGTGGCTTCTGCTTGATTTCTGGCACGTTCAGGCTCTGGGACAAACTCAGAGACTCACTGTGCTTTTGCCAAGTCGTGATCTTTTAAGAAAGGACAAAAATGGCTATTGAGAGAGTTCACAGAAGCCTTACATAAAAAGGCAAAATAATCATAGAATCATAGAATGGTTTAGGTTGGAAAGGACCTTGAAGATCATCGAGTTCCAACCCCCCTGCCATAGACAGGGACACCTCCCACCAGACCAGGTTGCCCAAGGCCACGTCCAGCCTGGCCTTGAACACCTCCAGTGATGGGGCCTCAACAACCTCTCTGGGCAACCTGTGCCAGTGCCTTACAACCGTCAAAGTGAAAAACTTCTTCCTAATGTTTAATTTAAACCTGCCCTCTTCCAGTTAATGGGAAAAAGTTGTCAGACAGGAAGAGTCTGGGTATATAAAACACCTGGCTTAGACATTAATCGGTGGTGTCTTCTTTAACACTTTCTCTGCTCTTTCGTTTGGGAATAATGTACAATTCTGCTTGACATTGCGAGACAGTTAATTAGCGTCCATAGGCTTATAAATAGGATTTTACAGAATAGCCGATAAACTGGTATTATTAGTGTTCATTTCACTCAAGTTCCAGCCCCTTTTGAGATGAAGGCAGGTTTTATTAGAACAGACCTTTCACAAAACACATCTATTCATTAGAGATTCCCATTAAACATCAAGGTGCGAGGGGCAGATTGGTTTCATTTGCTTCCTTTTCAGTCTCGATGCCACTCTTTCTCTCTTTCTAATAATACTAAGGTTTCTTGAGCAAACGGGAGGATCAAGTGGATAGAGCCCTGTGGTGGGAATCAAGGGATGTGTTGTGCTCTTATCTGATCCACTGGAAGATTTTGGCCTGGTAGCTTTGCTGCCCATCTGTTTTCTCCTCTAAGAAGCAAACTTGCTTCTGTCAAACAGTTTGTCAGCTAAAAAGCGAGGTGTAACCACCAAGTATTGTTCTGCTGGGACAGCTTTGGAAATTGAGTTTGGAATTTGAGGTTTTTTCCAGTGACTCCTAAGGCTGTGGTGAACTGGTGGCAGAAGAAGACGCTGTTATTCAGAAAATGTTCGAATCAGTTCTAGAGATTTGCATAATGCAACAGGGATTTGCAAAAAAAACCCACAACCCTCATGCTCAAGGGCATGTGCTTATCACCTGCCCTGGATCTGAAGGGAGCAATTCCTGCCTGTACAGCAACGTGCAATTTGCTAGATGGATCATTTCTGTATGGATTTTAGTACTGCCGTGGCAAAAGAGACTACTGAATTAATGAATAAATGAGATTGGGAGAACGTAATGGTTTGAGAAGTACTGCTCCAAGAACTGTAATTCCAGTTCCATCGGTGATGGGTACAGAAATCACTCTCCCAGTCCACTTTTCCATTACATGGTTTAACAGCCGCCTTGTACCATTGGGAAGGATAAAATGGGAAGCGTAAAGAAGATATTCATTGATCCGTCTCTTGGCTGACTCCACAGCATCACAGCAACAGCAAGTAAAAAAGAATGGAGTACGTCGTAAAACCTTTCCCGTTCCTCCAACTGGCCTTTGCCCACAGCAAAAGCAGACCTTGAATTATTTTTATTTTACAAAAATCAGCAATAATTTTTACAATGGCTGGCCATACAGGTTTGAAATTATTTTAAATATACCTACTTCTTGAGGAACCACGGAAGTTAATGACTTAAAGAGTTGTTTTCACAGTTAGAGAAAATCCATGCCTGTTTGAGCTTTAAACTAGCATTACTGTATAATCAGACACAACTGCTTTCTCTAAATAAAATGTTGCACCTTCCATTTTCCAACTAGCCTTAACAAAAGCAGCAGATATGCCTGTTGCTGTGGAGATTTTGAGCCACAGAACAATCTCTATTCCTCTACCTGACTCAGCTCACAGGTTACAGCAGCTGAGGGCTTTTTTTCCCCATGATACATTTTCTGGACATACACACGTTTTACTAAGTAAACCAGAGGGAAAATCATTTGCAGATGCTATACCTTCCCATCCTGCCAGTCCAATGGCCGGGTTCATCACCATTATTTCATAAATTCCCTTCCTGTACATCCCATTTTGCAGTGCATACAAAACTCTCCCATCTTTTTGTTCCATCCCCATATCCCGTGAGTTTTCTCTAGCAGCTCCTGGCGGTCTCCCTCACTCTGCTTCGGGCAGATTTAACTTCTAGTGCCCACTGTGCTTTTTGTGCTTTCAGCCTTCAGTTCTCCACTTGTTCAGAGCAGTCCAAAAGGCCTTTGCTTCTGTTGGCTGTGTTTACATGGTCTTCTGGACGGCATCAGTGATACAGTACGGCAAAGGTCGAAAATTAAATCTGTGTACAAAGCATAGATCGTTCCATAAACAGACACATTCAAGTTGCTGAACTTCTCTTTTTGTCTGTGCTGTTTGAGACCTGTGGTAGATTTTCTCATGTTTTAAATAATAGGGTTATTTCATCTCATTCACACCAGGTTTTCACACCCTTTTATTACTTGATGTGAGTATATGCCCCAACCAAAAATGGGAGGACACAGAGAAATCTGCGAGCAGTAATGGCTTCAAACTGGAGGAGGGGAGATTTAGATTAGATATTAGGAAGAAATTTTTCATTGCGAGGGTGGTGAGCCCCTGGCCCAGGTTGCCCAGGGAAGCTGTGGCTGCCCCATCCCTGGAGGGGTTCAAGGCCAGGTTGGATGGGGCTTGGAGCAACCTGGTCTGGTGGAAGGTGTCCCTGCCCATGGCAGGGGGGTTGGAACTCGATGTTCTTTAAGATCCCTTCTGATCTAAACCATTCTATGATTCTCTGATTCTGTGAAACCTGTTTGGTGCTTAACGACCAAAAGCTTAGCTTTAAATTATTCTAACTGTTACCAATACAGTTATAAACCCAATAAACAGTAGAAAACTATTTCTCAAAATGAGCAAGCATCTGTATGCCATTTGAGACCCTGAAATATCAGCCCAGTGGCATATTTTTTATAGGTGTGATAATCTGACGAGTTAGTCAAGAAAACACTTACAGGCACAGGTAGTATCTTTTATTAGAAGTGATATACTCAGAAAACGTAGACAAGCTTTCTTCAAACCTGAAGGAGAAGCAGCAGACTTCACAGCTAAGTGCAAGTTTAGAGAAATTGTTTATAACAGAGCCTGTAGGACTGTATATACTTTTGCCAGGTAAATGGCATGAAATAATGGCTACCAGAACCCTTTTTTGTGTGTGTGTCAGGACTTTTTAACGTTCACACCAGAATAACCACTTTGATTATGAAGTAGATCTATTGCTCCCAGATTCCAGAGCCTCTGCTTTCATTGACTCGAAGGCCAGAATACTCAAATAGTGCCAGGTGCCAGTTTAGCTACCTCAGGGACATGCAGAATAAAAATCACAAGCATGTAACAAAAAGAAAATGTCATGCCTTTTCACATCTATCTTTGCATCAGATTCAGCATAAAAGAAAATGAAAAGAAAAAGAAAAAAAAAAAGAAAAAGAAAAAGAAAAATAGAAAAAAACAGAAGACAGCACAGTTATTGTGCAAGAGCAGACAGGTCCAACCAGAGCTGCCTTCAAAACAGCTGTAGATAAGCAACTCTGGGAACCTTCAGATGCAAAACAGTTTGTCAACAGCGCCTTTACCTGTCCATTGCTAAAATCCCAAATGTAAATGAGTTTTACTGGAGCTTCTGTATACACTGAGCCTATGACAGGGAGCAATGAGCTTTTGTTTCCCTTAATACATCTCCAAATGTGTGTTGTTTTTTCCCATGGGTGTGTGGTGGGTTAGTTTATGCCCAAAGGCACAGAGAAAGACAGTAGCTTTTTTCAGCCAATAACACTAAAAATACAACTCATTATTTCTGTACAAAGTCTGTGTGCAGGTGGCTCTTGACCATTTAAGATATATTTGGAAATAACCCATGTTTATTAACATGTGTTAGCTATTTCAACCATTGGCTCTTAAGCATAATTTTGTTTGCTTGTTTCATTATATAAACAGATACATTCCAAAACCCACTTACTGTCTTCTCCATGAGCTCTGGGTTCTCTGCACCTATGAAAAAATCAAGCTCCAACATAACCAAAAAATCTTGATCTGCTTGCTGTCAGGGCCTTCAACACTTGATGACTCCAGCATTTCATTTTAAGTAAAGAAAGTTGAATTTTAGTTCTTTGCTCTAAGGATGGAGCTCTGTGAACCATAACTTTCATGCATACTCCATCCACGTAACTTAGGAGCCAAAGAAACCTGGTGAAATTTGGGACATTTGGTCCCAAACAGATTGGGACCAATCCAGTCTATATGGAATAGCCATCTAAATTTTGCTTTACATACTTCCACGGAAGTGGAAAGAGGCAGATGGTGCTGAAGATAAGCAGGGGAAGTTCTAGTCAACCTACCGTATGGAATCTCTTCCCATCTTGATGGCACAGGAAGCTTGGGTGTCTTCTATGTGTTTTCCTACATGAGTATCTTAAGTCTTCCAGTGAAACTAATAGGAAGACTTTGAGTGTCAGTTGTTCTAGCCATCTTCCAAGGATGGCTGTCTGATAACAACACTTATCCCTTCTGAAATAATTTAGGAATTCCCAGAAAATGGGAAACCTTGATGCTAGGCTGCATTTAGTTTGGGTGGGATTAGCTACTTTTAGGCATCTTGAGAATTTAAGAGGGCTCTTCATTTCAGTGTACGCTCCGGCAAGGACAGGCAAGAGAGGTTTCTCTTTCTGACAATACTCTTTTTAATGTTAAAAAAACCAGGGAACCGGCAGGTTAAGTAGCAAGACACTTAATGAGCACAGAAACCTATACGACTGGGTAGCCCCTGGAAGCGATCAAGTTTGCTGACCATGTGGGATTTCAGGAATCTCCCCAGCATCATTTACATTCATTTTGCTGTCTCCTGTGACTTTTAACATGCTATGAACAAAAGACAACTGATCATATATAGAACCAAAAAGGCATATATTTTGAAAAGCTTTTTCCACTTCTGGACTTCCCAAGTTCATTTTAGTTATACTTTCCTATCTTGTTCTAATATCATTTTACTTCATACATCAAGGTCAGTTCTTAGAGGATACTGAGCAATTAAATGGCTTAATTACAGTGCCTAAATAAATATACTAAGTAAGGAAATTGAAGGTCTGGATAATTATCCTAACACAAAAATCCTTGCTTATTTTATCTTTCTTCTCGCTGATAAGCAGTAGCTGTTATGCTTATTTAAATTTTTTCTCATAATTTTTAGCGCTTCTTTCCAGTCAGTCTTTGAATTTTTGCAGGTAATTCAAATGCTTCAGAACTGGTTGGTAAATGAATTTTCCAAACGTTTTTATAAGACTGTGATAAAGGGACACTTCAGGAGTTCAAGTAGGAGCTAAGTTTATAATAATATCTTCACTAATAGGATCACCATACAGGATTTAACATCAGGAAGAAACAGCTCAGAGAAATAACATGGCTACTGTATTTTTCTGTATGTAGGACAAGAAAACACTGTAATACTGCTGGGAAGTGTCATATGTACAAGATTGTTTGCATGTAATTCTCCCATGAGAATTATAATAGTCCTGTTGAAAGTTTGGGTTTACATTAACCTGTTTTGGGGGGTTTTTTTGTTTTGTTTTTTTAAATGAAAAGAATTTATCAAAAAACTGCCCGGGAGAGAAAAAGAGTGCATGCGGGTGCTGCGCAATCAAAATTTAAAAAGTGCACGGGGAAAACATAGCTCATACGAGTGAGTGCAGAGATAGCCAAAAGGTAAAAATCAGGGTAAAACTGAAGCCAGAGTTGCTCATTAAAGCGCAGTGGAACCGCAGTAACGTCTGCAGAAGTGCCTTGAGGGCTGTTTCGTAAGAGCTTCTCCGCTCCAGCCATTTGGCCGACACACATGTGGACTGCGTAGCAACCTGATGAAAGGCAGCTGGGTCTGCATGGTGCTTGTAGATCAGGGCCTTTAGTCCGAAAAGAACTGTAAGAAAATAGCTGTATAAAATATTGGACGGTGTACAGAAGGTCAAGCCTGTCAAAGAGGTCAGGCAGGTAATCATCAAAATTAGAGATAAAAGAGACCACTATATTACTTATTCTGTTCCCCAGCCTACCGAAGAGTGTTGTTCAGTGCAGTATAACATAAGCACATCTGAGAGTGGGCATTGTTAGACCTCAGACTCTGGAACAGGCTGCCCAGTCTAACTGACCACGAATTTAAAATTAGACTTATTATAGAAGGGACGTCTATGCTATACTAAATAGCTACCTCAGAGATGGACAAGATAACCAACAAGGGCTGTTTGTCACCCAAAACATAAGGATACTCTGCTCTAGATCAAAACCATTACATTTAAAAAAGAAAGCAGGAAATACTTCATCACTACTATGTGCAAATTCCATGTTAATTTTGAGGTAAGCACCTTAGACTGAGAAAAATAATTACCTATGAGTTTGAATACTCACAGCACATACTGTTTCAACAGTCAGGAAAAAAATAAGGACTATGAGTCACCTTGCTGTCTTGCAGAACTTTGATTACTATGTAGTATCAAAAAGATTGCTCCCTATACCATAGGGTGTAATTAATTGCCTTATGGGAGCACCACGCGGCTGGAATTAGCCAGTGATGGGGAAAGGCTGGCAAATCAGGTAGACCAGTAGTGTGTTCTGTTCTGGCAAAACCTGTAGCACACTTTTACGTGGGTTCAGGTGCTGTCTTTCCAAGCACTGAATTCTTTTCTAATACTGCCTTCATCTTTCTGCAACAGCTTTTTCTTGAAGATAACCAATTCCTTTAACTATCCCTCAGAAAAACAGACAGGCTGGGGGAATGAGAGACAGAGAGACTGTCAAGTGAACAAGACCATGGGTATACTTTTCCCTGCATTTAGCTCTACTGCTTATAGCCCACACTACTGTGAATCCTCCTCTGAACTACTGGGGTTTATTTTTTTTTTACAAATAATTCTCATGTGCCTTTTACGTGTTATGTTTTATCATTACCTTTCATCTATCCATAAAATCTCTCTTACTTGGGACCTTTCTTTGTATAGGGACTTGAAAATATTCATATTTTTCACTGAGCAGGGAACCGAACAAAAGTCAAGGTAAAGATTTTTTTCTTATTAGGCAGAAGTCAGTAAAGCAATGATTAGGGTATTCAAACTGCAGCCTTAAAGATCTTAATCAAGGCTTTGGAGAGAAAAAAACAATAACGTCAATGATGTCTCTGAAAGTTTCTGAAGTTTTGCTATTGCATTTGCAAGTTGGCTTGTTGTCTGTTGAAAGACATACAGTCATTTTGGACAAAAAATAATTGTTCCCATTTTAGGACTGGAAATGCCATTCAACAACCTCAAACTTTGTCTCTACCGATCTCCTTTTTTCTTGCAGGTGACTGTTGCTCTTTATTTGCTAATGTTGTTCTAAGCCTGAAACAAATGTAAAGTAAATCACAATTTTTGGTCCAACATCAGTTTTTTTTCTAGCATAATATTGTCATATTCCTGTATAACCTTCTTGGGCAACACCACTGACTGGCAATCTTTCCCAGGAGAGAAGAGCATCACTTACAGAAGCATAGCTATATTTTGGCTCTTTGCCTTAGCAAGAATTCAGGAAGTTTTCAGGGAAAATGAAGCTGAAGTGCAGGTTTATAAGGGGAAATTTTGGATAAGAGCGATAAGGGCTGCACATCATCTTCATAGGTTTTTCCATAAGCTTGTGGTCTCCACTTAGACCTCCCTGGAAACGTAGCACTCGTCCTGCCTTCAGATTGTAGCAAAGGGACACTCTCAGCCTCTCACTGCCTGCAGAACACTGTGAACAGCTCTCCTCCACAATAATTACAGCTACTCGAGTACAACCAACCTCCCCACTCTTACAGCTTGCATTGCAGGAACACCTAACGGCCAAACACAAGATCAAGGTCCTGCTGTTTTGCTAGCTTCACATGCACACAAGGAGAAGCAGCCCGTGTCTCGAGAAGCCTGCAGAATAAATAGACAAAAAAGATCGAAATTACTGGAAGATGCAGGATAGGGCTGATTTTTTAATGAGTTGCACCAGGCACAGGGTATGTGCAAGATTCAAATGCATTCCTGGGGGAGCATAAGGTGAACGTCAAATGAGAGTCCAATGCATAAGGATCACACCCGACAGGTCTGAAGAGCTCTTCCCCAGGTTACATACTGGGTCTGTCCCAGAGTCAAAGGGAAAGGAATTGCACCCGCCTTCAAGCTGGGTGCAGACAGATAGACTTCTGCAAAACAGCGCTGTGCAGAGGTGCTAAGGTGGGCTGCAGCCCCTCTAGCATGGCACCATGCCCCGCTGCCTGTGTCTAGAGCACATTAACTCAGGCTCA
Organism: Charadrius vociferus; assembly: GCF_000708025.1. Lineage (NCBI taxonomy): Eukaryota > Metazoa > Chordata > Aves > Charadriiformes > Charadriidae > Charadrius > Charadrius vociferus. Next base: position 9,428,390 of record NW_009647680.1, read on the forward strand.
GCGTCATCCCAGTGCAGCCAACCTGCTTCCCGTTCAGAGGGAGCCTCACACTTTCTTCTGTTTTCAAGGCCAGAGCCCCAGGGCCAGCTCACAGAAAGAAGCTGCTATGGAAAATAACCTTTCTTGTTAATCAGATCCCTTTAGAAGGCCATCTCAGAAGAGTCTTTTAGCACTAGATTGCCTTGATCTCTCTGCTCAGATGAAGAAAGAGAATGATCTTCTGAACCATGACTCTCAGATGTTGAAGGGAGGCTGTTTGCTTTGTTTGAAATCGTGCACTGGAAAAAAGGTCTTCCCAAAATGAAGGGAGATTAGACAGAATATAAGAATTAACAGTCACTGGAAAATGACTTCCATACAATTTTAGGGATGCAAGCATCCAACCCCAATGGGGATAAGGAGGGGGATCAAGAAGAAATTGTCCTGGTAAGTGTAAGACGCTAAACAAGTACATTCATTAGCTTTATGCAGTGCAAAAATCCAAAGCCAACAGTAATTTTAACAGAAATAGGAACAGATATAATCTCTTTATTCAGGCAACATTCCTTTCACCCCAGATTTCCTCCCCAGAGTGCTTATGGATAGACGGGTTGGATTCTCACTGCAGTATAACTTTGATACCCCTTTGTCACGCTCCAGAGATCTGCAGTCGTATGTTTTCCTTGGACTGTACTTACTCAGGCAGACTACGTTTCTTCCCAAGAGAAGCACAAAATATCATTGCTTCAAAGTTCTCCTTCACTGCAACTTTTATCTCCAGCTGCCTATGCATTTAGTCTCCGCTTCCATTGCTACTATACAGCACCTTTGTCTATGAGCGTGGATGGGAAGCATTAAGACTGCACATGGGCTTTAGGTATTACGGAGCAAACCCATCTGCACACGTGATGGGGCTTTAGGTATTACGGAGCAAACCCAAATATCACTGCTAAAAACATCTCAGAGAGATCGCCTTATCTTCAGGCAGGTTCTGGACAGTAAGCCCAGAGTTCGTGCCACTTTCACTTACACACCTGAGTTAGCATCACCCAAGGCTCCCTGTGTAATCAGTGAAGAGAAATAGGACACTCCAACGCAAACTGCAGACAGGATGAGTGGCCTCTGGAAGACCCTACAGTGACTATGCTGCACGATGTCACATTATCCTTTCATTTCCCCAAATAAGTCCTGGATTTGTCTTAACAACTGCAACTTTTATTCCTTTCAAGGGACGCTCCTTTGTGATTGTCTAGATAACAGGGGGAAATACACATTTTATTTCATAACAGCATAGTTTGCCTTACCATGTATCGTTTTACACACAGTGTATGTAAAATACACCCCCACCGGCCAGGAAGGTCCCAAAGTGTATCATCAATCATGAGCTGAGCTTGTGGATTTTTTTGCTGCCTGGGCTACAGGATGGTTTAGTTTTGCTCCCTGGTAGGTGGGCTCTAATGTCATGCAAGTTTGGTTGGTTTTTAGCGTTCCACAGTTTTGACTCCTTCGGCATTACTTCAGAAGTGAATTTTAGAAAATTAGTGCCAACCACCCTGTGAAATATTTGTGTAAATGTTATTTGCTGGGGCAGGTGAAAAAGTCTTGCAGTGGCCCAGGTATAATAACTCTTCCCTGCTGGGCAAACAGGAACACGAAAGGGTGCTTTGCCTTGACCAAGCATATCAGGAAAAGTTTTGCAAGGCGAGTGTAAACCTTTTTGTTAGCATTAGGCTTAGAGAAAGCAATTTCTACAAAGCCTACAGTTTGGTGTTCAAATAAAGGAAAATGGACCTTTTAGGAGATTTGCATGTAATCATTTGCAGAGAACTTCATACTTTATATTGGGTGTTTTGGATCAGATAGAGCATTAGTGTCAGAATGAGAGAGGCCATTTCACGGGCAGCTCATCAGCCTTCCTACTGATTACATTATTCTTTTACAAGTTCAGTTTGAGTAAAGCTGCACAAGCTTTTGTAATGCTGATCCGTAATTAGGGGCTTGCACTTCCCTTAAAACTTTAGATGATGTGAATTACTTGCGTAAATATTTCACAAGGAATCATATAAATATTCTGTGGCGATTAGGATTGTTTATACTGTCTCTATCAGAAGAGAGTCTGTCTTTCTTGATCCTCAGTTCTTTGATTTTGAAAGAGATACAAGCAATCTCCCATATATTTGGAAATTACATTACCTGTTTGTGCTTTTGAATAACAGCACAATCTCAGCCTTGAAGACTGATGTTTCAGAAAATCGCGTAGCTAACTTGCACAATCTGTTTCTACTGTTGTGCCTAAAAATGAGCAAGCTGAGTATCCGGCTCAGGCAATTGCCCATGTAATTTTCTGAAAATCTGCCGAATTATTTTCTTGTGTTGGCAAAAAAATTTCTGAGTGCGGCTGTGCTGCTCCAGAGCACCCCAAGCCCTGGAGGAACTGCATTTCAGAGGGGAACAATTTCCTCCCTGCTCCTCTCCATCTTGCTCAACGGATAATTGTTTTCTGCTGTTTTGGGTCAGGTTAGTAACTTCAGGAGCTGGGGGAAAGGAGATCTGAGGTCTGGGTTATTTCTTCTTCTTCTTGGTAGAACAATTGCATTTTACCTTCATTTGGGGAATAATTGCATAAGGCCCAAAAGCTCAGCCCATGTACTGTGCTGGGACAGAGGCAGATAAAAGGCATATAGTTTTGGTGCTCTTATATATCCCAGTATCACATCATCGCTCACAAAGCCACCGCTGTTCTAGACATTTTCTACCCAAAGGAAGGTCTGCCCATGGTCTGCCCTGTAGGAACAAGAATGTTCCCGACTTCCTGCTGACTTTGTGACTTCCTTCATAGAAACTGCACCATCCTGGCAAATGGATAAAGAAAATCATTGCGTATCTTCACCGCACACGGGAGGGAAAAAACACAATTTGGAAGAGTAACACAAATCGCCCACAAGGCAGGTGAAGTCCATGTAACATATGTTCTTCATACTCCACTTCAGTCCAAGGGAATTTATTTGTTCCTTCTTAACCTCGCATGGCCCTTTTTCCCCAATATGCCAGTCTTCATACAGGGCATGTGATTATTTCTCATTTCCGAGGCCCAACTACTCATTTCTTAATTTTGGTGACATGGCAGCTGCCCAGGTTTTTCTTGTTAAGATGATATTCATTTGTCCCCTTTATTTCATTTATTTTCCCCTCTGGCTCCATAGCTATAAATCAAATACACAATATTAAATTAAACAAAATAAACATACGCGCAGGTGGAAATTCAGGAAATATAAATAACTAAGAGTAGTTTTCCAAGACTGCTTTTTTAATCAATTCTTAACACAAGATATATATTCCCTGTTAAACTAAGAATGTTGTGACCACCTATTGTTAAAGAACAGCAATAAATCTGCGCAACAATCCCTTACTCCTATGATTCACTGACATGTTTTGCCAGACAGCTAGTTCAGCTTGCTCTTTTTCCAGAGGTGTTTTATGCTGTCCACAGAAAAGGCATGGTATGCTGCCATGAGAGAGGCATGAGTGTTGTTTGTCCGTTAGGAAAATTCCTTCTTTCTCCATCTCTGAGGGAGCGAGGCTCCCGGCTGCTGAGAAAGCAGTCTTTTACCATGTGATAATCAGGGCTTGTCTTCAAATAATATGTCCCCCTTCACCTTGAAAAGCAAAATGCCAGATATTCTCCCACTCCCCTCCTCAACCCAGCAGGATCTCTGATGCCCTGAAATACCAGTGGAGCAAATCACGGCATTTTATATTCTGCTGGGAAGGGAACACTGCCAAGCTGGCAGGGCACTGCCCTTCCCACCTCATCCTGTGTGTTTTCAGCAATCCATCTCAGAGGTGCTGCCTGGGGATGTCCCGATGCCCACTCTGCCTGTCACCTTTCAAATACGGCTCTTTCACATAAGAAGATCTCAGCCCTGCAGCGCTGCTTCATGCTTGGGGCATTTTAATCAGTCAGATATGGTGCGGGATGAAACTGCTTGAGTTTTAGATTTATTTATTAATTAATTTCTTTGATCAGACAGAGGTACCTAAGTGTTTCTGTTGTGTAAGCAGGTCATGGTTTTCTCCAGCGCCAAGACTAGCTACAGTTTTAATATAGATCAATAAGATTTAGTTTCGATGTCAATAAAAATCACTCAAAACCACTGTGCAAAGTGAGGGGAAGACAAAAACAGAAGTGCATCTGTTTACACTCTCTTTCTTTTGACAGGATAATACACCCAGCCAGCACACTACAGAATACACTCTGCTAGCATTTACACAGCCTTCCTATCCTGAAGTGCCCTTCCTTTTAAAGGCCAGAGCTGTAATGTGATGTACTTTGTTGGTAACAGTGCTTACCATCACTGGTGCACCAAAACTGCTGTTATAAACTTTCATAATTTAAGGTTGTATAAGGTTGTATAAAGCCTTTGCAGTGGCATGACTTAATGCAAAAGTTCTTACGTGAGAACTACTGTAGTTGTTGTACTGAGGAAATCATGACGATGGTATTTCTGCCCATCTTCCCCCTTCCTCCATGGTGGGAATTCCGCTAATTTGAATATTTTGAGTGTTACCAACAGTCTTTTAGACTGTTTCAGTGGCTAGAGACACAGTATGCAGATAAACAATAGCATTTTGAAGCAAATTATTTCACTTCTCTGTGCCTCAGTTTCCTCAGTGCCAGAAGTGTAAGTCTGCTCCCCAGAGAATTTAATGTTATCAGCCAATCTGATAACAGATCCCAACATATCCAATAAAAGAATTTCAAAGCTTACATACTTAATGCATGTAAAGCTCTTAAAGATTCTTGGATGAACCTTGATAGAAAAAAGTGCTACGGGAAAAAAAAAAGCTGATATTAATGATTTATTGATTGTAGATAAAACCATTCCCAGTATACTGAACAGTATTAAATCCCATTGCCTTGTGGTATCAGTTCTGTGAAAAGTCAGCATTTGTATATCCACTCTTTTCACCTCTTTTGGGACAAATTGTAAACATATAAGTATAATCCACCAAATACAGTCTATGAAACAATTTACTGTCCTTCATCTAAAAGTATCTCCTTGAGTGTTCTGTGTTCCTGGCAGCCCTTGTATTCACACTAGCATGAATACACCCGTTTTAAATCAGCTCTTGATCTGTGAAGGCCAAATCCTGCAAGAGACCGAGTAATTCTAGAAACACACAGTACTCTGAAATATTACAGCCAAATGTGTAGCATAAACTGAAGGCATGTTTATTGTTTGTCTTACTTTCCCCTAACTATTTGGAGTCTGCTCTGGTCTGTCTCTTCCCTAAATTTAAAGTGGTTGCCTGAATCTTGCAGAGTTCCTTAGTTAAGTTGGGAAACAGATTCTTTGTGTTAATCTATTTCCAAAGTTTGTGTTTCCTAAGTACTTTCATAAATCTACCAGAGACTGTAACACATCTTGCCCTCATTTTTTTAAATCTTAATCTGAAGTACTGGCACAGAGATAAAATAGAAGAAGTTTATGTTCCGTTTTCCTCTGAATATGTGCAAGTAACGTATCATTCATTCAGAGACGTTCAACTTATATTATTCCTGCCTCAAATCCAAAGAACATAATTTTGACTGTTCACTGCAAGCGGATATGTAATATTGTTACAAATTGATGCCAAGGGGCCCATACTTGGAATTCGTTTTGTTTTTCTTTGAGTTAGTTTCCAAATTGCAAGACTGTGCATAATGAATGTGTTATCTAGTCCTTCTGTTTTGTATTTTTGAAGGAGAAGCAGCACATACCACAAAGTGACTTGGCCTACTTGCTCAGGTTCCATAGCAACCCAGTATTGCTGCGAATTCATTTTGTATTAATCAATTAGAAATTTTGCTCTGGCAGCTGGAATGAAAGTTTATGGGCCGAACCCTGCTTGTTTTACTTGGACCTGCAGTCACAGTAAATTCAATGAGATACTTGTCTGAGAAGGGTATGGACTTGTATCTTTCGTCTCTCTCTGGGTTTATTTTCTTGTGAAAAGGTCAGATTTCGGTTTTCTGTCCAAGCAGAGAAAGGAGGCAATTCTCTTAAAGGATCCACAACTTAAGACACCCTCATCTTACAAACAGAGGGGCTGACAGGTTAAAAAGGAAGGTATCGCTTTGCTCCCCATGTGTTTTAACTGTGTGTTGCCAGCGCAGCTGACCAGTGCACACCTTCCACCCAGCAGCTTGTAAAATCTCCTGTTGTGTCCACCCCAATATCAGTTGCCTCAAAAAGGCATTTTCCAGGGAACACAGTGGTACGTGCTGTAACGTGGTTAGTACGGGTGGTTAGAGGGTTCCTGGGGAACCCTCCCTCGTAATGCTCAGCTCCTCCACTGCTGGAAGTGCGTGCAACGACCGTGAAAGCCCACAGGAACTTCTCATGTGCACTCTACAACGGTGCAGTTGATTAAAATCCGAAGTTTTCATTAAAGAGGTTTTCTTTTTTCTCATTAATTTTCTTCTTGCCAAAACTACAATACTGTGAGATGGGGAAAGCCCACACCAAAAAAATCAACCTGCAGCCATGCAGAAATGGCTGAAAGTTTCTCATGTCGGCTGACAAGAGCACTGACATTTTGCTTTTAGGTTTATGATTCCAAATTCAGCTTCTTCTTCTCCCAGTCTTTATGTCCAGACCACAGAGCTCATGTATAGATACGCCAAGTGTGCTGTCTGACCAAACACACAGAGAACATTGAGGATCTACTGTCATTTACCACACAATTGCTTTTTTTTCTCCAGGGTAGTCGCACCATCAGCCTCCTTTTTATGCATTTTTGGGTAAATGAGTCAGACGCTTGAAATAATTTTTTAAATCTAGTTTGTCTCTCTCAATGGCTGGAAAAATGTGTCTTCAAGTCAACAAAGTACACTGAAAAACTGTATGGGTCTACAGGAAGACATAGGTTTAACTCTTTCCATTTCACTCATCATCACACCAGAATTCAGGCTCTGACTGCACAGTATTAGAAATACATGTCATCCCGTTTTGTAACAAATGCGTTGCAAATCAAAGTCACGATTTAAACTTTATTACATGTCAGGGCTCATCAAATCTCCATCGCAAGAAAGAGGATGACGCAGAGCAGACTGTGCTCCTTCAAGAGCACATCAGAGTTAGAGCCGAACCTGCACTTGCCTGTCAGGATCTGTGCCAGGGAAAGCAGTGCTCATCCACTTGCACACACTCCCTTTTTTTTTCGCTGTCTCTCTCCAGCTCCTACGGGTAGTTAACACAATGGGAAGGTTATAGCCTTGGCACTGTAAAAAGGGTCAGGGAGTGTGAAGTGGGCTGCAGATTCCTTAAAAGCTGCATTCCTAAAGGAGGAACTTCTCCGTCTGGAGGGCTGTCAGAAGGAACGAGACCCAGACAGCTCCACTGCTGATGGTAACACAACACACAGGGCTCGCTGCACACTGCAAAGACTGCAGTTCATGCGAGAAAGTATAGGCTCTCTACCGAGGCTGTCTTCTCTTTTGGGTGACCACAGTTAATTCAGTGTCTCTGCGCGCAGGTACAGTCCTGTATTCTCCCCACTTCCCAGGCTTTGCCTCCCATGCCACAAATTCTGCTCTGATTATAATCAGCAATTTATAAGATCTGCATATGCCAGGGAGGTGACATCCAAGGGCTTACCGTGAGGAAAAGTGATGACTGAGGTGGAAGGAAACTTAGCAGAACCAGCTTTGAGGGATTTAAGTGTTAAACCCGTGTTAACTGTTTTGGGTTTGTGTCTTTTTCTAAAGTGTTCATGTTGTGTTTAGTGAGAAATATTGTACAGCCATGTTGTGTGCTATGTTACGTTTAAAATGTGGGGTTTTTTTAGAAACAGATTGTTTTTTAAGTTTGCCATTTTTCTTGTGCTGTTATTCTTTGATGGATTTTTGCATGCTAACATTTCAGTACTTGGGAAAATGTGGGAGATTAATCATTATGACTTTCAGATCAAATGTATCAAGGGGAACGGCTCATGTTTAAATGCATTGTCCTGCATTTTAACCTAGTATATGTCTGTGTTCGTATTCCCCCTGTTGTTATTGATGTACTGCACATATCTGACCTCCGCATTTGCCTGATAGTTTTTTCATCAGTTTCGTGTTTCTGATTTCCTAGTTTTGTTTAAAAATCTGATTGGAATGAGACGCTGATAACCATTAATTATTTACCATATGCTTTTCGAATTGGATCTACTTAACCTCCACGTACCTGACCCGATGTCCTTTCAGTCAGTAGAAGCTGCTCCTTGACCAGGCACAGCTTCATGTGAAGCGTTGTCTAAGAAACTCATCTGATGCATTTCTCGTGATTTAATCAATTAAGTAATACTGCACTCATCTTTGCTTCTGCCCTGTATCAGGGTGTGTGTTCGCTGACAGGCTTCGACGCCACATAGCCCATACCGGGCTCTCCCTTCAGCCCTCGTCAGGCAGGGTTCAGGCTGTTCGCCTTATAAACTCCACAAGGGAACGGTTAAACCCAATCCCCAAAAGGCCTTTACCCTTTCCACACGAAATCTGAAATAATTTACCTCACAACACGCCGCCGGGCAAAACTTTCCCTTCAGTACAAGGCAGCCCGGCCGCGACGCTCGGCTGTGGTTGACAGCGAGCGCCCGCGGCTGGGGCGCGAAGCGCATCGGGGCTCTCTACCATGCCAAAATCTTTAAAAAAAAAACCAAAAAAA
>NW_009647680.1:9437301-9437677 GCF_000708025.1 Charadrius vociferus
CCCCTCCCCTCCCCCTTCGCCGCCGGCCAATGAGGGCCCGGGGCGGTTGCTGGGCAACGGCGCGGCCCAGCCGGCCGCCGGCTCTGACTCTGAGGAAGAGTTTGTCCCTAATTCATTCTTAGTTAAAAGTGGCTCTGGAAACCTCTGTGTCGCCGCCAACGGTGAGTGACTCTCCTCTCTCTCTCTCTCTTTCTCTAACTACTTTTCTTGCTTGTCGGACAGCGGGGATGGAGGTTGGCCCCGGGGGGAAGGGGAGGTGGTGGGGATGTGCCCTTTGGGTTGGTTTGGGGGATTTTTTTGTTTGTTTGTTTAAAAAATTAAAAAAGCGGGGAGGGGGATAAAAGGGGGGGGGGGGGGAATAACACCGTCAAATTGT
>NW_009647680.1:9437863-9489501 GCF_000708025.1 Charadrius vociferus
ATGCCGAAACCCAAGAGTTTCCTTGTGAGTCGTGACAGTGGCATCAGTGCTGTGTGCTCAGGCTCAGAGGCCAAAGGAAGGGTGTCTGCCTCCGCATCTCCCTCAGAGTTGCTGAGGGATGCCCTCAGGGGTAAGTATTTGAGGCAGCAGCACAACCGGGTGCTTCTGGGATGCTCTGAGCCTCCCCAGTCGGGAGGTAAGGGTGCTGTGGACCGTGCTGCTTAAACAAATTTCAAGAAGAGGAATGAGGTTCACAGCTCTCTGCTGCAAAGACAATGAGTCGTAAACGGAGAGGTAGCACTCATTGGCAAAGAAATGTGAAGTTTCATCAAGGGTAGTGTAACCTGACGAAGTGCAGATTATAGCAGTGGCCACTCAGGCCGCTGCCATCCGGCTTGAGTGATAATTGCTCACAGGTCTGATTTATGATGAAGGAGAAGGCATTCAAAGATATCTTGAAAGAGAGAAAAAGGTGAGAGAGAGGTTTACTGCAGCTGGCAACAGCTTAACTCCATTTATGTTAAGCTTCTAAGAAGGTTTCCTAGTATGCTGTTATCTCCAAGTAAGGAGAGAAAGTTTGACATTTAATTTGTCGTTCCCCCCCCCCTCCACCACCATCCCTTTCCCAGCTTCTCTCCTCTTTTCTTTTGTTGCATTTGTTATGGTAAAAACAAACTTTCCCTTCAGGGTTTTTCAAAGGAGAAGGTTATCTCCTCTGAATTGTCATCCTAAGGAGAGTAGGGGGAAATACAGTGTTGTATTCATTCAGGAAACTGCTTAAAATTCATATCCTCTGTTCGGCCTCCCCCTCCCCTCCCACCCTGTAACACACACACACACATCTGAGTCCTTGCAGACACAGTACATTGAAATCTGAAATCATGTAGATGACCCTCTTGTTGGAAATAAAGCCAAACTCGCACTCCACCTCAGGTTTTCAGCATCATAATGTATTTACTTTCTCTTTGTTCATTTAGAGAATATATATGCACACATACGTGCATACCCTGCAGGTAAAAAGAGGGAAGAAAGGGAAAGCAAGTGAGATTAAAGACCTTAATCTCTTCTTTTACTAATTAGCTGAACAACAGAAAAAGCATTGTTCAGAGTCCACAGTGGGTTGACGACGTTATTGTATTATTGATGTTCTGGTGAGTTAGTTAGACTTCAGGCTTTTCAGCTGCCTGGTTATTTATCCTCTTTTTTTCTTCAGTGCTTTTTGCATCGGCTTGTAGACATACTACATTCCCTGAGGCCTTCTTTGTGTGTAGGATTCAGCAGGTTGGTAATAAATATGTCCCCCACAAAGACAGGGCATCTGGGGTCTCATTTGCGTGCTTATTCTAGTTGTTCAGTAATCAGAAGTGCAGGTAATGCCAGCACACTGGTGACCTGTTAGGATCAGATCAGCGTCACTCTGCTATCAGGAGGAAAACAAAGGTGACTTATTATACCATCTATCAACCCATAATCTGAGTGTTCACATGAGTAAGAAGTACAGACCATACAAGCCCATCATGTCTAAAACCCAGAGACTCTTCTGACCTCTGTAAATGGATTTAATTGCTTTAGTTCCTTAACATTCTGTTTCTATGAGGCTTAGTCAGCTTAAACTTTAAATGACAAAGGCAGGTCTTTATGTTCCTTAAATGGTGAAAATTAGTAAAAGCTTATTTTGGTTAGGACTAAGTTTAATACAGTTAGAGCGGTCGTTCTTGGAGAATAGTAGCTGTCTCAACAGCAGGACAGCCTGAGAATGCTGTCCAAAGGATTTGTGTTGCACTTTTTAATTGATTGTGGCTAGGTTTTCTTTCCACAGCTGTGTAAACTCAGCCTTAGAGAAGTCCATCCAAAGTAAGTAACACCCAGGGAGCAGCACCGCTGTTACAAATCCCCATGTAAATTGCAAATATAATGCACATGGAACTTAAGAAACATGCTACTTTTTGAAGATACAGTAGGCTATTCTTTATCTAAGTTCCTTTCATTCCAGAAAGGTAATAATGCCCTTAATATTATTTCTGCACTTCCAGGAAAATGTCCAACTGAACTTTCAAGTGAAGGCTGGAACAAACTAATAAGTATATAAATATGCAGGCGTATTTTAGGGCTTTCAATTTTGTATTGTATGTATTAGAAGCCATTGTTTGTTTTTTTTACTTATAAGGTAAAAGTAATATAGAACATTAAAAAAACCCCAATTTTTATTGTACCTCTGCTATCAGCAGGTACTTCATTTTAAGGAAAAAAAGACTCTTCAGACTTTGACCTTTTAACTTTTTTTTTTTTAATATATGTCAACTCCAGAAGACTTTTTACTTTACCTAAAATTACCCAAAATCACTAGGATGTGAATGTCTCCATTTCATAAAATCACAGAATGGTTTGGGTTGAAAGGGACCTTTAAAGATCATCTATTCCAACCCCCCTGCCATGGGCAGGGACACCTCTCACCAGACCAGGTTGCTCAAAGCCCCATCCAGCCTGGCCTGGAACACCTCCAGGGATGGGGCAGCCACAGCTTCTCTGGGCAACCTGGGCCAGTGTCTCATCACTCTCACAGTAAATACTTTCTTCCTTAAACCAAATCTAAATCTGTCCTCTTTTAGTTTAGAAATGTTACCCTTGTGCTATCCCTACAGGTCCTGGTAAAAAGTCTCTCCATCTTCCTTATAAGCCCCCTTAAAGTATTGAAAGGCCACACAAAGCCTTCTCTTCTCTAGGCTAAACAATCCCGACTCTCTCAAACATCTCAGATGTTTCATTTCAGAAACCTTAACATTTCCTTGTTGGAGGGTTTCAACATTATTTGAAAATTAGGATGCCTTGGAGTATCTTGGTGGACATTCAGAAACATTAATTAGTTCTTCAGGTTTCTCATCAGTGGGTATATGTATATATAGTGGTGTGTAGGAATATATGAATGTGACTGATGAGAAGCCAGAACGGTCTGAAGGCATCCAATCTTTGATCTGATTGTTTTAAGAAACTAACAAATACCGTATTGGATCAGAAAGTTGGTCCATGTAGTCTGTGACAGTGGTATGGGAGGAGAAGCACGAGCCAGTGGGGTTGTAGGAAGGATGCTGACTGGTGGGGTCGAGCACCAGCCAAGGAGAGGGATGGAGAGGTTGGTGATTGGCTCAGAGGCAGCAGCTCTCTTTCATTTAACCAGTAAATAACATGAAAAATAAATTAAGAAAAAAAAAAAATCAAGTGCCTTTAGGGAATGGTGTTTAGGAAGAGTACATCAGCCTGACCATTGCTGTCCACTTCCCTCAGCATCTACAGCTGTGGCACAGGGGACGTTAGCAGGTACATCTCTCTCTGCTTAGCACAGCTGTGAGATAGGGAAGTGGCTGTTCTCCCCTAAGGAGCTGATGTGCAGAGTGACAAAGAACAGATTTTGAAAAATCCATGGAAAGCTAACATCTAAATTCCTTTGAGAACGCTGACCATGTTGCCTCGTAGTCAAAGCTGAAGTGCGTGACTTCTTCCAGCTCTTTCATCAGCGAGCAGGCGTTTAACGTGAAGTGTGCTTTTGTCATTTTGTGGGGTCTGGTGTGTTTCTCTGAGTTGCTCGCATGAGGCTGACAGGAAGGTTGGATGTAGACATTTGAAACAACCTCTGCGGATGAGAGACACAAAATTCAAAATCACCTCTCATTTTGGGCATTTTAATATTCTCAAACGCAATTTCAGAGTCCAGGGCAGGGATTTTATTTAATTCTAGCAGAAGTAAGGAGATACCAGAAAGTTGTAAGAATATCTAAAACTGACTCTCAGGTCCTAGAAATTACTTTACTTCAGTGACACTGGAGGTAACATCTACTAAAGTCTCTGTAGGAAGGAACTAATACAGTTTGGAGTCTTATCACCCACTTCTGAATACGTGTACCCCAATTTCTTTGGCTTCTCCCACAAATACATCCCTATTCCAAAAACTTTTGTTGCTTCCCACTGATTGAACCAGTTCTGTTCCTTTGCTACCGCTAAGGGCATTTATTCATAAAAAAAGCAGCAGTGGAGGAGGGTCACGCTGCCAGTCACCCAAAGTGACATTGCTGCTGAAGAGAGAGAGACAGGAGGTAGGCATGATTCACTGTGTTATTAGACTTTGAATTCCAAGAGGAGTGTTCAGTGTTGTGTGAAGCATGGACAATGCAGCCCTCACCTCAGGCACAGATTGCGTTGTCAGTGGATGGGAGGAGGGAAAACAGTGTTGAGTACGTACATAAATATTCCAGGCTCAGATCCTAGGAGATGAGTGTTACTTCCATAGGATCCTTGATTTCAGTGGAAAATAGGCCAGATCAGGACCAGTTTGAGCCCAGAAGTCAAAAAAAACCCCACAATGTGCTGCTTCTCCTTAGTAAGATCTGCATGAATGAGCCATTTGGCCAAGAAAATCAGTGGTCAGGGATTTAATGCAGATTTGTGTACTGCCTTTGCCACTTTGTTTAGAGCGCTGAACAATTTGAAGCAATAGGTTTCCCTAAGATCTTCTTTCTCATATCTAACTGAACTGGACCAGTCTAGGCCTCCTGATTTGTAACCTAAAGATTGTGTCCTATTTTCGGTTTAGGATTTTTTTTATCTTTAATGATCAGCCATGAGTTGTTGAAGACAATTACCATTTCTAATTTCCCTTTCCTATTCTTCAGAAAGATCTTTCTACCTTTTTATTAAATGGTTTGGCCCAGCTTTATGAAGATAAATCCTTCACAAAAAGGCTGACAAGGACTACTACAGCCTTTTTTGTGTTTTGTCAAATAGTTTAATTTGCTATAAATTGTGGATTGCTGGTAATTTACAGTGAGTAACCAACCAGGTCATCTCCCACTACGGCTGCTATGGCTGGATTCCTTCAGTATCGAAAAGTAAGTTATATTCCAGAAACACAGGGCACTTTCTACTGAAAGTTTTTCATCTATGTATGTGCTTAGTGTTTATTTCTTTAGTATTTTTGATGTGTTTGGTGCTGCATAGTCTGCTACGCAGACACTGCTGTTTTCAGACTTACTCCGCAGCCCAGTGTGACTAACCGAAAGGCTGAACTTAGCATCAGCCTGCTTTGCATCAGGCATCACTCCTCTGATCTTCAGGTCTGACTTCAGACACATGAGTTGTCTTGTAGGAGTCCTGCTCAAGCCCAGGGTTAGGTGTTTACAGCACTGGGATGGAAGAGACAGTCACAGAGAAATCAAACTGCAGCAGGGAGCCCAAAAGACACAGAATATTAAAGCATTTCAAAGAAAGAATGGTATCATGTAAGGCTTTTTAGAAGTGGAGAATTTTCAGGGATCTGACTGAGGAGAGCAAAAGAACCTTTGATAATGTAATCTTAATAATTGATATTTTGCTCATCTAATAATTAATAATAAATCCCAATTAAATTCAATTTTCTTTTATGTAAGGCTTTTTTTTTTTTCCTTTACAAAAAGGCTTGTGGATGGAGGGTCTGTTCTCTTGCTGTGTTTTGTCCTTGCACAGTGCTTTCTGTTGCTTCTTTCTTTACTACTCGAGTAACCGTGTTAAGTAAGAATAACAATTAATCTCTGCATCCTTTATCAGAGATTCACAGAGTCCATTAGCAGTCAGTGTTACTCATAATGGTAATTCAGAATTGCAGAACGGAAACTGAGAAATAGGAAGGTATAGCCAATCATTTTCCAAGTGTCTTTTAAAAAATTGAAAATATGCTTTGGATTATTGTATTCCCTATTAAAACTTTTTTAATGCTACCACCCTCCCCCCCAACATTTCAGAAGTTCAGGAAAGAACATCTGAAGGAGAGGAAAGGTTTAAAAAGGTGCTTAGATTAGCAATAGTTTTAAAATATCCTGTAATAACAGAACATTTTTTTAGAACAGTGTCAACTGAAAAAAAAAAAAAGGTGGGAGGAGAGGTGTTTGGAAAAATGTCTTTTCAGAAACCAGTTTTCCACCATTTTTCACAGAATTTATCCTTTAATTTGGGAACATGTTCAGAGTTTAGCCTGAGACACCATGATCTGAATGTCTCCCTTTTAATTTTAGACAAAATACTAAATAAGAGACATATTAATCATAAGCTTTCAATTTAGTTAAAGGTATTTCAGGCTATCAGGGTATGAATCATGCTGAGGAGATTCCCCTTTTTCCACTTATTGTGGAAAGAGCTGTGGCTGACTATGGGTCCATAGGAGCCTGAGAAGTTAGTTAGGAGCATGAATATGGTCATTTTGGCTTGATTTTCACAGTTGTCATCTACTTGAAATCACTGAAACCATCCAAAAAATGACTGGCATATTTGAAAATTTGTTCTCAAATCATTCCTCCAAATTTATCTCTGTTGTAAAGATGACAACAAGGTTCAGGTTTTGAATTCCCAAGCGTCAGCCATTGCCTCTTAGACCCTGGAAGATCAAGTAAGAAGTTGTAAACTGGCAGATGTGAGGAAGATCAGATCATGAATTATTCCTGCTCCTATTCACTGAGTGGTGGAGCCATCCTGTTGAATTATTGTTCCTCCGGTTTCACTCTTCCTACCAGGAGGAAAGATCAGAAAGATTTCAGTGTGCAAGCTGCAGATCTTTCAGAGGACGTGAAGCTCTAGAAGTGCCCACTTACCTTGCTGTCACTTCAGCTCTTGCCCCATGAATCCACTTTGCATCCTGAGAGTATTTGTTTAACCTGGCAGTTGTTTGGCTTCAGGATGAGCCAAAGGTGAGAAGCAAATCATTTGCCATAGGACTAGATTCTTATCGCTGATGTCGGTGGGAGGCATTTGGATTAGATTCCTAGCATAACGAGGGTCAAATCCTGACCCAGCTAAAATCCTTTTGACTCAAAGAGGGGGAGGTTTGGTCAGGAGTGGATAATATGAATACACACAAGCCAGGGTTGTGGGGGTTTTTTTTGTTGTTTTTTTTTCCCAAAGAATAAATATCCCAAAGAGAACAAAGCAAAGCTATGATTGTCACATTCAGTGAAGGGCAGCAATGAAATGAGTCACCTTTCCAGGCCAGTAGGGAACACACTGAATCAGTTAAAGCAGATTTATAGCTTTTTAGCTGTGATAAAACCGTATCAGTGTGTATATGAATTTACATAGGAGTAGGGTGGGTTTTTTTTTCTTTCTTTTAATGCAAGCCACATTGGAAAGTGTGCACAAAGGAGCCCCACTCTGAGGAAAGACAACTGGAACAAATTATATGCATTCAGACTTGTTAAACTGAATTGGCAGCAGAAATATTCCTGGTAACCTGAGCATTGCAGCAGCATTGGTATAGTTAAGGTTATGTCAGCATTTCCATTAGAAACCCCTACTTTCAGAGGTTTATATCTGCAGTAAAAATTCGCTGTGGGTTGAAACTTGACAAGCTGTGCAAGGTCTCATCTGAGATGGATGTTTTTTACCTTTTCCTTTACAAAATTGGGGAGAAAAATCTGTTTGAAGAGTCAAGCTACAAGAGCGCAAACAAAAATAGCAGCATTCTGGCTTTGATCCTTTTCTATGTTAAAAAAAACTGTTTCTTTCTTTATAGTGTAACTATCAAATGTGCAACAAAATCTTGCTCTGAAGAAGGAATTAGTCATTACTCTATTAAAGGAAATGAAACATTAATTTATGGCCCATTAGATACTCTTTCACTGCAGGACTGCCAGTGTTTTGGTCTACCTCAGGTTATACTGAGAGATTTGTGACTAACACGAAACAAAGACCCCAAAGGAACAGATTCTGTGTGGAAAAAATGCTCCTGGGCAGCTTTAGAGGAACAAAACATTGAAGGCAGAGCTGTCCAGAGATTGGAGAGAGTACTAGGAATTCAGCCTTCTGGTTTCTGCCACAGGCTTCTCAGGTACAAAACTTAACCTTGGTTTTCTCCATTGTAAATGGAGAATATAGCAAGCCCTTGGCTTCAGTATCCTTCCAAACCGTTTCCTCATCTGTATGATATCACTGGAGCTAACCGTGGTGTACACTACAGCAAACGAGTAGACAAAAAGGGACCCATGGTTCCATACTTTCAGACATCAGGTTTCAGAGAGTAAGCTAATCTTTTTTTCCAAATCTTTTCAGATTTCTGGGTGCACAGCATAGAACTTGTTATTTTTGGGTACGTATCATCTCTGAGCTGATGCCCGTATGGCATCAAAGGACGTGTGGCATGAGGATTTTGTTGGAGGCAGTGCGTGCTCTCAGTTTCTACACGGCTATGTGTCTTCTACACTTTGAAAAGTCATGGCTGATGTTCATCAGAACTTTTTCCATTCACCAGATAAAAGCCAGTGTGGAAGTGCAAAGTATTATAAAATAGAGGAAGGAAGTCTGATGTTCGTGTACTCGTGGCTGCATTGTGTTATTACTGTGAAATGGATCTCTCAGTTGGGAATGAGCTCAAACTTTGGGAAGGCTTGTTCCATTAGCTGTTTTCAAGCCACATGGCTCCATTTTAAAATGAGGACCTGGGGGCTTTGAACTTTATTTATAAGCTGAAATTTGCTGGCCACTGTGAAACAGTGATTAATTTGTAAGGGAGAAGATGCCAGAAGTCTCGCTCTGACCTGTGTGTTCATTCAAACTAAACATCCAATAACTGCGTAGCCTCAGAAGATCTCTCCCCACACTTCCTCCTCCGTGCTTTCTGTGCTTTGCATTATTCACTGTGTTTATTGTAACACACTATTAATCTCAACCACAGCTTTCAAACCATCATGTGACCCCAACAAATTCTTCAACTAGAGCAGTGATAAATTTAGGTATTTTGGGTGGAAGATTTGAGGCTCTGAGTAGAAGGGAAAAGATCGGGTTAAAATGTTTAAGGCGGTAACTCAGAGAAGAAAGTGTCTTCTGTGGATACAGCGCGAGTTTTCTGAAAAATGATATTTGGAACATGACATGAGGGGATAGTACAGCTTCTTGCTGTGTGTGTATGAACCACGGTGTATCCTTTGAAGTTCCTTCCCCTGTGTACCTGGGTGCAAAGCAGTAGGGTTGTTTTGTTCGAGAGAGGGCAATCCTTAACCGTGTGTCTAACAGCAGGACCAAGCCCTTAGTGCCCGCGCTTGGTAGTAAAGCTGATGTGATAGACAGTTATGGCACAGAAGAAGCCTTTGATCTTGGAGGGATTTATATGAAAGTCTGTCACAGTTCCTTAAGAGTCAATTGGGTTAAGCCTTGAGGACTACAAGCCCTAGTATACGCATCCCACATAAGAATTAATTTTGCTGGCAGTTTGGAAAACACCAGAATGTGAAGGGTTAAAAGTTTTCTTTGTTTTTAATTCCCACCATGTGAATTGAGACAAAACCCCCAAATACAGATGAAATAGCCCTAGTGTTTTAAATGTGTGATTGGCATTAGCTCAAAATCTACGACCACAAGGTCAGTATTTGGTAATAAGTAATGCCTGGAAATGGGAATCAGAAGACTGGTGACAGTTTGTGACCTTGGCCAAGTGACATAAATGCGGCTGCCTGACTCTACCATGAGTTAGATGGGGGATGATGATTGTTGTTTGATTCTTGCAGGCTTTGGAGATTTTGAGATTCTTGAGTGAAAATGAAAAATACTGTTGTGCTGCCACTCCATTCTGCTGATACATCCACAGCATCGCAGGGCTTTACTGCTGGCTTTTAACAAGCGCTCACATCTCCATAGGTAAGAGATGGTGATGCCGCAAAGTTTAGGCACCTGTTTCGTAACGTCTTCAAAGTCTGCCCTGAGTTTTAACAGGGAAGATTTAATAGATCTTTTTTTCTCTTTCCGTGTAATAATTAGGCCTATTAATGGAAGTCTACTTAATTAAGGCCTTTTCCATATAAGACATGTAACATGTAGCAAAAAGTCAAAATGGTTCAAATCCTAAGATTGTATGACAGAAACTGATAAAATTCAGGCATATAGTCTATCACATTTCTGCTTACAAGAGATCAGCTGATGTTGACATGTCAAAGTAGCATGGAAATACACAACCATTCACTAAAGGCAGCGATGGTGGGGCCGAAGACCGGTGACTCCATGTTACTTGAACTACTGAAGCCCAAATCTGCCCCCTTTACTCACCAACTGTCCCAAACAGCAAGTAGTGTGGTAAGAGTGGTCAAAATAAGAAGGCTGGACTGGCCCTCATTAATCGCCTCCTAATTATTCCTAACTTTTCACTTCTTAGGACACCAGCATTACTCAGAAATTAACCCCACAAAATATAGGATGTTTGGGATGCCTTTCAGAATAGCCTAAACATTACTGTTGTCTCTTCTTGTCTTTCTTATCTGTCCTAATTCAAAATGCCTTGGCAGGGCAGTAAATTACCAGCAATTTTTACCTGTTGTCTTAAAATATATTGCACCTTTCTGGGTGATCTGGGCCTTTTTCTGTTATTTTAAATTTGGTTAGGTTTTCAGGGTATTTCTAGCTGTCCCACCAATTTAGTCTCTTAATCTCGCTGTGTTTCATTTTCTTTCTGTCTAAATAAGACCTGTATTGCAGAGACAAAAATCTGCCTCAGAATTATTGAGGTCAAGCAGGTTATAATTTCAGCATTTTGGACACCTCAGGGTAATAGGCGTTCGATAAATACAACATGCTGCAAATAGGGAAAAGCATTCTGACACCGTAAGTGGCCATATTTCTTTTCATTTGGGGGGAAGGGGTGTCGTGGTGGCCAGGCCAGTAATATGAGAGTCTGTGTCATCATATGCACTATTCAAAATCAGCCAGCCATGACAGCTCAGGAATTGGACTCCAGGTTCTCCCACATGGGGGGAGAATTGAGCTTTGTGACCCGCTTCAGAAAAATTAAAGTAGCGACACATGCCTCATTAGCATGACAGCTATGGGAGTGGGCTTGGGATATAATAAAGTGCTGCAAGACCTCGGAGTGCTTCAGTAGGAAAGCTCACAAGTGTAAAATCGATGCTTTTGATACATTAGGTGGTAATGGAAGAAGCACAGCACAGAAGTGGTATGATCAGATGATTTAGTTATAGCTATAAATCTAGTGGCAGTATCGTGGCAACGTGATAGGACACAGGATTTCATAAGGAGCACGGCATAAAGATTCATACATTAGTCAAGTCTGGTGGTGAAGCGCGCGTGGGTGGGGGTTGCGTTACTGATATAAATGACAGAGTGGTTCATCCTGGCAAACACTGAGCTGGTAAAACAAAGATACTTTGTAGTAAATGAGCGCTTTAGACAGAGGTGCCGATGTTTGGATTCTGTATAGGTATTTCTGATTTAAAATTGTTGAGGTGAAATGAAAATCAGCATGGATTACTCCAGGTTAAAACTAATGCTTGCACGCTGACCCCTTCCTTGCCTTACCCTGCCTGACCAAATGTGGAGATTTTGTTAAAAATTCTCCAGACTCTCATTTCAACAGTAAAACTACTACCACTTGATGGTTGCTTGTGCTATGTTTTAATGTAAATCAGCTCTTTTCCTTGCCTACTCAGTTTACATAACTCATGCCCAAAGCATCTTCAACAACTTCTCTCCCTTAAACCGAATGGCTACATGGGACTTATCACGAGCATCTCTGTTTTATCTCAAGCCATATAGTTGCTTGTTCATCTTGTTTTTAAATTCATTCTTCCTCTTAAATTACCGTCATTTTGCTGCCCTTCTTTGTGTTGCAGTCAGTTTTTCTGCACCTCTCTAACAGTGTGGGACAACTGAGGTTGGAGTAGCTTCACATATGCAATGAATACCCAAAGAAAGAAAGGTCAGGTGAAAACAGAAAGGAGTGGCATTGCTTCCTGCTATCAACATATGCTTGATTAGGAAAAATATCATTAGGGTTAATACAGAGGCGTAGCGAGTCAGAAGAGCCAAAGCAGATTTTGCTGGTTTTTTTTTAGAATGAGTTACAGGAATTCTTACTGTTGCTGCCTGTAACTTTTCTGATACACCAATGAAACTTGAAACAAGAGGTCGTCTCAAAGGGTAATAGCTTCCAGCCAAAATGTGCTTCAGTCTACCAGACCACCCATCCTTTCTTTATCAATGAGGTCAAAATAATAGCAGTGCTTGACGCTTTTACACAGATGGGTAAAATCTATTCTGTCACCAGTAGATATTTCCAGAAACCTAACCCATGTAACTGTTTTTAATAGCAGAAGTAGTTATATTGTGCCTTTCCTGTGTATATCTCTAAGCAATTAGGAAACAGTAGGTCTCCTGGTACCTCCTTGAATCAGATAAGTGTGATTGTCTCCATTTTACAGAGGTCACAAGTGACTAGCCCGAGGTCACCCAGGCATTCTGCAATACCATCACGACGGGATTCATCTCCCCTTATTCTCCCGTTTCTGTAACAACCACTACACTATGTTCTCTCCCAAAAGCTACACAGAGACACTTAACACAATTGAGCGCTTCGGTTCAATTGATTTCGAACAGTCTGCGAGCCACTTCCTAGACGTGATTTCACCTGCTGAAAATGGCTTAGTATGATCAGGAGTTTTCCCCAGTTTACAGAAAACCACAATGTTCATGCATGGAATTCGTATAAAATACACAAATATGGACAGACATCCAAGTGCTACATCTAGAGATCTGCATGAAATATCCTGTTTACTAATGGAATGAGAAATAAATGATTTTCAAACATAGTTGTGAAATTTGCAAAGGCGCCTTAACTGCCTATTTCAAAATCGTGTCTTAATTTTTAATCACATGAATTTCTGAACGGGGAATTTGGGCTTGAGCTGAATGTTGTGGTAGCTTCTATTTACAACAGTTTGCTTTGTCTTCCATTTCTTCTCCGTAAAAACTCTTGAGCGGTTTATATCAGTGTCAGTCCATGCCAGAAGTTCCTCCAATCCATCTTGGGATAAATCACAAACAGTTCTCCTCTGACTGAACTGCGGGTAGGTTGCTGTCACGTGGAAAGCTGACTAAAGCTCCTTAATTTATGAAATGCTATGTAGTCCTCAAAAGATTGCCTAAATATTTTACTGCATGTCACTTTTTGTTGGAAACCAGAACCCATATTCGCTGTGCCGTCCATTAAGTAGAACCTCTTCAAATTACTTCTGCTTCTAAATGGAGTTTGTATGTGCTAACTTTTATCTGACAACTTCAAACACGTCTCAGGGCTCTTGCATCTCCTTTACTATTTGTCTTCATCTTGGCATAGCGTAATATTAATGTGCGGGATTCAGAGGTGGTCTTAAAGCTTTCATATTTTTTTTTCCAAATTGTTCTTTGCAGGGCAATGGAAGGGGGTAATATTTAAGGTCCCTTCAAAGAATGTAGATAACTTTCATCTGCTCAGATACCGAGAGAGTAGGATGTTTGCATGCTGCAATGATTGATAAGTTATTGTGTACAAGAAGTAACGATGATGTTTGAAGTTTTACAGAATTGATTTCCTTGAAGTTTTTCAGCACAGTAGTCATGGAAAGCTTATTTCAGATAGACTGAGGAACTGAAGGGAAGAGTAAGGTTCTTTAGAGATTGGCATAAGTGACTTGCGTGGCAGAAAGATAATCCCTGAACGCACCTGTGCAGTAGAAACACAACGTGTGGATTAGTTTTGTACTTAATCTGTCACTCTGGCATTCCCTCTGTGAACCGCCTGAGTGGTTTCTGCTGGCCCAGCTCAAGTGTCACTGCAGCTTCAGCAGCAGCCGCGCGAGCGCCAGTGGGTTTTGATACCGAACAATGCGTGTTTGTTTGTTCATTTTGAGTCTGGTGTCTGAGGTGGAATTTTAATGGCGTGAAAAATGAGGGGAGGAAAGACAATACAATAACCTGAGCACCGAAACACAGCGTTCAATGCAATTTCTCAAACTTTGCATTCACATCTGCTGCTCTTTTCACAAGCAGCTCCTCGCCCCATCCCTTATCCCAGTAAAGTGGAATTCTGCTGTTAGTGTTATTCTGCTGGAGAGTGGAGTATAAGGGGAGTCTTAAGTACCTAGTCCGGCAGTTTTAATCCATCCAGCTAGCCTTTGCACTTACTGAACTGTAGTTTCTCTTGCATTGCAAGTTTCCGTGTGTTTTCCATTTTGCGCTGTGAGAGTCCAAACTTTTGCACTGGGTGAATGCATGTCTATAAAAACATGAGTTTTGTAATTTCGGGAAAATTCCTTTTGACTTTCAGAGTGCTCCATATAAGAGGTGGGAAGTGAGAAAAAGAGAAAAGATTATAAGGATCTGTCTGTGATTTCTGCCACTGCTGTGCATTTTGGAGGAAACGGCTCACCTGGATGAAGTACTTATTGCAAAAGCCAAACTTCTGGCAGAAAAAAACCCACCCAACCAACATTGAATTCCAACCTGCAAACATTAAAGAGAGGAGGAAGAAGAGGGTAGAAAAAGGCCTAAGAGCATTGAAGAAAGCTTTGTTTCAAATATATTCGAGTTTCAGATTGGCCTGCTGTACTTCCTGTGGCGTTGGAGTGCTGTAAATTGGAAGCGCTCAGGTTGGAAACAGGTCTGAAGCACTGATTTCTGAGCCCAAACAGAGTTACACTTACTGCCAGAACGGTTTATTCAGCTCGCTGGATGGGAGCCAAAGGAACTGACCGCCCTGTGAGCTGAAACCAGTGCCAGCCAGCCAAAGAATAACATTGCTTTGACTGAAATGGCAACTGTTTGTTTGTTCTTTCAGCAAAAGGGGGGAAAAAAAAGCAGCTTTTAGTGCTAGTGGTGACAGAGAAGGTTAAAAATCGAAGAGAGAAAAAAAAAAAAAGATTATTGTGAAAGAGGATGGAAGGTTAGGGGCAATTTTTTCTCCTTGGTTACACTTCTCCGGTCGCTTGGTCTTCACTGGTTTGTAATTAAAAAGAAAAGCTTGCTCTTCATTAGTTTTAGCATACAGGAGTTTTTTTCCTTCTTCTGCTAAAATATGGCAAATTCTTTTGTGTGATAAATTACCCTTATCTGTAATGGTTATAAAGTACCAAACCCACTAGGCAGTGTAGGCAATGTCGGAACAGCATGTGATAGTTGTGGACGTACAAGTCATAGGTTTTCATGTGTTACAGGAGAATACTTCACTGAGTAAATCAGCACTTGAAAGTGACTTAGGGCTGGATCTCTATGACTTTAGCAGGAGTGTAAGGTGAGCAAAATATGCAAGCTCAGGTATTTTCAGGTCTTTTCCTAAGTGACACACGGAAAGGCTTGTTTTCCTTCTGATGATTTTGTGGGCTGTCACATTGTGAGTTTGGGGTGGATCACTTCTTGCTCACAGCCTGTAGCATCCAGCAGCTCCTCACGGGCTGTACCACAGAACTGTTCGAGTGCCGAAACTGCCTCGGCTGGAGAACTTCTTGCTAGACGCTGCCGTTTCACACATACTGTTTGACTTGGTCTTCTTGCTTATTTATTCTGAGAGCTTTCATACCATTTGGATGCTAATAGCTGGCCCGATCGCATGCAAGAGGCGCTGGCAGCGAGCTGGAAGGGAATCGCTGCCTGCTGGGTTGTAGCTGGTCTAAGGTCAGGTTGGCACCTCCCAACAACCTCAGCTGGAGCCAAGTTACTGTCTGCCCCCTGTTTGTGCCACACTCATCCTCAGGGAATGTCCACCTTGCCTTTTTCTGGTTGCTATGCAACTGTCAAAACTGCTTTTTTCCTCCAGCCTGTTAGTGTTTCTGGTAAGGCAAACAGTTCCAGTTAGGCGATATTACTGGTGATATTAGTAGCAATTTTTTCTGCATGTCTCAGGGCAAACCCTGCATTTGATTTTGCTATCTCTAGAGATGTTTGGTGCTTATTTTGGTATGCCAGCCCCTGGAACTTGGCAATTACGCAATAACTTCAGTCTGACTGAAAGATGAAAAATAAAGTTTCTAGAACTCTTTATTGTGGAAAACAGGTTTAAACATAGGACTCAGCTATAGACATTCGAACTGAAGAGGAATAAACAAAATTCAAATAGATTATTAAACTACATTTTAATAATAGCTTCAATAATGAAAAATAATGAAATATTAGCAAATTTAATTACGTTTTTAAATGTCAGAAATAGAAATTTTTAAGCGTTCATGTCAATCACATGGTTTTTTGGGGCCCACCTCTTCTGGAGATTTACCCAACTCTTTTGCATTGGGTAAACAAGGTAAGGGACAGCAGCTGGTGAGGGCAGGTCAGTTAGTCTCATTATTTGAATGAAGCATGCAAAGAGGAACATGGAAGATGGTATTTTTCATTTCCATTTTTCAGATGCTGTTGGAGAGGAGCAGCTGCTTATGCAGATATTATAAAACTTAGTGGTTATTTCAGCAACGGGAGAGGGAGTAGGGAAGCAGGAAAGGGGAATAAGTCATCCTCTCATTCCTTTTTGTCTTTAAATACCTTGGAAAATCTTTATCTTCCATCTGTATTCCAGGACTATTACCGGGGTGCAGTCTAAACTTGGTTGGTTCTTCCAGCCTCCGCATACTGTTAACCTTTCTTCTGTCTCCCCGTGGGACTTTGGGCCAACTATCACCACATATGACATTCCAAGGTTAAATCATAGAATCACAGAATGGTTTAGGTTGGAAGGGACCTTGAAGATCATAGAGTTCCAACCCCCCCTTCCATGGGCAGGGACACCTCTCACCAGACCAGGTTGCTCAAAGCCCCATCCAACCTGGCCTTCAACACCTCCAGGGATGGAGCTTCCACAACTTCGGGCAACCTGTTCCAGTGTCTCACCACCCTCAGAGTGAAAATCTTGAGAAAAAAAGAATCTAAGTCACAGGTTGCCTGTTGAGAGGTGGTGTGGTTTGTCAGCTGCATGATCTTCCTCCCTGGAAAGCATGAACTTGCTCCTGCAATGCCATGAGCCCCACTTCACACTCCATTAAGGGTTAAATTGTATTTCTGTGCAGTGATGAACTCCATCACATTATGAAGCACAGCTCAGCTCTACTCCACGTAAGTGGAAGGACAAAGATTTGGCCTATTGAATTTATACTGCTCCTTTTTAGCCATGTGCAAGAAGGAGAGATACCTCCTTGTACCAGATGTGCTCTGCTTTAGAATTGCCATTCTGGGCATTTAGAGGAGAGGCAAAATGACAGGCTAAGCTCTAGCATCGCTAATACCCCAAACAAATGTTTTTCCAATTAATTAAAATAAATTGGCATAACAAGAAACACAGTGTGCATCCTCAAAAGTGCAAAGTTGTTTTCTAATGCAGCTTCCTGTTAGAGCAAGTACTTTAATTATCTCTGTTTGTGCTCGAAAGCAAATTTGGACTTTTTTTTTTCTTAGAAATCAGCATTGCTTGATTCCCAATGCTGCTTAAAAGGCAGCGGTGTGAAAGGCAGTTGTCCTTAACCATGAAGTGTGTTTTCCCGTATGCACACAGGCTGTTCCCTTCAGCCTCCCTTAGGAGTGACCTAAGCATGGCTCTAGGTAAAGAACTTTAATCTGTGCTTGTACAGAATCGCTCTCTTGGTTTGCATTATTTTATTATTTAAACATAATAAACTTCAGTAGTTCATGAACAGTACACTGAATGACAGAGTTGTTGATAGTCGAAAAAGCAGCAGATTTTCCTCATACAATAAAGAGCCTAAAAAAAGAATGAAAAGATTCACTGCACTTGTCAGTCATAGAATACTCCCATCACTATCAGTAGGAATGAGAAGAGTCATATTGTAACTGGCCAATTCCTTCCACAAAATAAAACAAGATATTAATACTGAAGCATATTTCTTATTATTGCTAGATTCCAGATTGGGATGTAAATTAATTTGCTAATTGTTTTTCTGTGTGTAGAGTGTTTAGCAAATTGCATGCTACCTGCTTCACCATAAGCAGCACTGGTTATATATTTTTTGAGTTACATCAGGTTGTCCTAATAAACTAGTTGTGTATTATCATCTTTGATGCTATCAGATGTTGGACTGGATCCATCTTTGAATGGGAAACCTCATAGGAATGCTTGCCGATCTGGCTTGAATTGTTGCCGGTACTTCCTGAACGGTCAGTTTTCATTACCAGTGTGTGCTGAGCCAATACTCCGGGACAGTATCAGGTGTTCTCTTTAACTGAGACACGAAACCAAAATCTCGACCACTTCTTTGTGGTTCTTTAAAGGTCTCTTGTCATCTTTGTAATACATGGGTATCGACTCCTCTGTCCTAGTTACATTCTAATTTCAGTAATTCTATTCCACCCCTCCAGATTTTCCGTGGCTTCGCAACTGGTTGAAGTAGTCTCCCACTCCCCACCCCCATCCGCTTTTTCCCCCCCAATTTGTATTCAAAACTTTTGGTTTATTGTTCAGTGGAGTGAAACATAGTGGACTGGGTTACCCAGGAGATAAGACTAGAAAATCAGGTGGTCCTTTTTTATCTTAGGACCGACGAATCTGTGCAGTGCTGTTTCGTGGTCTGAGGCAGCTGCGATGGGTTTCACTGCAGAGGCACTCAAATGCTGGTGATGTGTCTCCAGTGTCTCTACCTGCTGCAGAACAGGGTGGGGAAGAGCAGTTAATTAAATTGTCACAAAACAGTATAACATCATCATTTCTAAACAAATGCAAAGCAGTATTATCTTAATGGGTGAAGAGCACCTGGCCACTATATTCCCATCATTGCCTTTCACATAGCTTCAAAAAATCTTTCTCACTCCGGCTAGGCTGCCTTTAAAAGCCTTGCAGATATTTAGTAGAAGTTAGTGGCTGTACTGTATATTGAGAGCAAATGGCAGAATAGGAAAGTTTCTGTTGTATAAAATAAAATCTTTCTAATGCTCTTGATTATGCATCCCAGCTGTCCTTGTTTTGCAAGTCCAATGATTTGAGTTTTTGTAAAAATGTTTGTTTATTGTTTTTTCCCTCTCCCTGCCTCGTACACACACCAGGAATTCTTTTTGTATCATAGCTCAGCTTTTATTTCCAGCAAAATAAAAGAAAACAAACCACAGCTAATTGGCTCTTTGTTCTCAATTTTTTGACAAGTGACAAACACTGAGATCAGATTGTAGTGCATATCCTGCAGCGGTCATATGGAGCCTGAGTTAGTGAATCACAGATTCTCCATAATAGGCTCCCACTTATCATCGCACTGCCTGTGTTTGGGGTATTTGTGTTTATACATGCTATGCCCCAAATGTTTCCTCTCACAGTTAAAGAGGTAACCTATGGCATACCAACTTATCTGGAAAATAGCATTCAGCATTTAGACTTAGCTCCTGTTTTGTGAATTGTTTTTGCTTTATTTCATAGCTTTTGAGGCATGAAGGGTTTGAACCTTGTTGCTAGGAAATTGTGAGGATTTGCATAGTACTCCTAAGGCTGAACTCAGCCCAGGACTCCCACCCATGAGACCTGCTGTTGTCTGAGATCTGTATATAACTACGTGAAAATTTATCCAGGGCTTGCTGTTCTGGAGGATCTGTTTTACGCAAGTTTACATCGTAAGTAGAATTCCTATTGTCTTCATTAAGAATGGACAAGGCCCAAAGTTTGGGTAATCAGAGAAGGGAGGTATTTCCCTCGGTGACTTAGGGCAGAGTTATTGCTATAATTTTGTCTCTGTCCAGCCATACCTTGTAAAAGTCAATGGACATTTTGCTGCTGGGGAGAACATTGCATCTGATAGACCATGTAATTCAGAAGTTACACATTGCATTCTGTGTTCATTCTCCTTTGTGCAGGAGAATATGCCCCAGCTATGTTGTTAAAGCACTGGAAACTCCAATGGAACCGGAGATGAAATTCCACAAGGGTTTAACTGAAATCCTGCCCCACTGTGTTATCTACTTTATTATTTATTTATCTTTGCCATAAATAATCTTCATCAGCAAAACTTATTTGTACTAAGATTGCATGATTTTCTCCTTTTAGTTTACAAATGCCCTGCTTTCTGCTAGTGGGTAGCTTATATAAGCAAGTGAATGACCAAGAGCGGATCATGTGAATTTAATTTAGCGATCCTCCCCCCTCCACCCCAGAACTGGAGCCAGCACCAGCTATTCCATAAAAAACCACGATGATTATTTTCAATAACCATTTTTCTGCCTCTGTAATGCTTTCTGTCTTACTCCATACTATGTCTCTGTAAGCAAAGGGGAACCTCTGATGACTGAATGGCGCTTCCTGGGCACAGCCAACACTGGCTTTGCCCAGCACATTCCCTTACGTTATCTGTTTGTTTAAGTGAGAACCAGGGAAACAGAGGAGGCTGGGACTTCGCTTGTCGGTTTTGAGCAAACATCATGCTGCAATTTTAGACTGCAACTCATCTCAGGGGAGTTTTGTCGACCTCCACATTTGCTGCTTGAAGCCACATATTTAGGTGTCAGATAACCCAGGAAAAGACCCAACTAGGCCTTCACTGGGTACTTTTTCTTTTAAGGGAGAACTGATGGGGCATGTGTGGGGTCGTGTTTGTCCGTGTCCCGCCCCCCCCGTCGTCCCCCCCTTATCTACTTGCTTCTCTCTAGACTATGCAGAGACTGTAAATCTTCATTTGCTGAAGAAATTGCAGACATGGCCTGCTGGTATGCAGTTGGCAAGTGGTAAGCAAAGAATTTTCCTGGGCTGTTGAATCTTAACATTTCATTTTCAGTGTTCAGAACTTTATTCCTTTCTCTTTAGTAAGATTTAGTGTAGAGGTAAAAGTCCTGTGTTCAGAGAGCTGCCATCAGTTACAGTCTGAGTTAAGGAGGGAGGAGGTTTCTGTCCGGTTTATTGTGACTGTAAAGGAATGGAAACCTCAGGAAGACCAAGTAGCACAGGGGTTTTTTTATGGTGGGGATGCCAGTACCAGAGAAATGCTGTCATAGAATCATAGAATGGTTTAGGTTGGAAAGGACCTTGAGGATCATTGAGTTCCGACCCCCCTGCCATGAGCAGGGACACCTCCCACCAGACCAGGTTGCCCAAGACCACGTCCAGCCTGGCCTCGAACACCTCCAGGGATGGGGCCTCAACAACCTCTCTGGGCAACCTGTTCCAGTGCCTCACTACCCTCAGAGTGAAAAATTTCTTCCTAACGTTTAATCTAAACCTGCCCTCTTCCAATTTATAGCCATTCCCCCTCGTCCTGTCACTGCATACATGCCCTAGTAGAAAGTCCTTCCCCAGCTCTCCTGTAGGCAATCCTGTAGGCAATCTCCTGTAGCTCTCCTGTCCTCGTGGTGCCTTTACTTGTCCAGCTCAGTGCCCAGGGAAGTATATCTTAAGACCTCCCTGGGCACCAAGAGCAATAATTGGTGCTTATGCCCTACTGTGCATCCATTGAACATCAAGAGGGATATGGTCATTGCAATGGCGAGAGCCATCAGGCTGGCCAGATGTGTCTCTGCTAGCAGAGCTCTTCTTATCTTTGCAGATCACCTTCTAGATGCCTTTGTCCTGTGCTTTAACGCTTGTAGGTCAAATTGTAGGGCTGTTGTGGCTGGTAGGCTGCGTTTGAGCTGGCGTGGCTCCAGCCTTAGCAGCAAGTCCCTATCAGTAATCACTGGGAGATTTGATTATCAGAGATTTATCAATACTCACACAGTGGCCTTGCATGAGTTGTGCTGTTGCTTTTAAAGGACACTAGAGGACTAGATGAGATTTATTTACACGCATAAAAATGCAGAAAGGTTCCCAGGGGGTTTGTAAAAAGTGCCTAGCAGGCAAGCAGCCTCACTCTCCTGACACTTTAAGAGAGGTGCCTCGCTGGTACAGGCACTTTTGTGCATTTTACTAAAAGTATGCTTTTCAGAGGTGCCCAAGTGATGTACGAGCCTAAGTCACGGTAACTTTTGGGAACACTTAGACTCTGAAATGCATGGATCACTTTTGAAAATGAAGCCCAACTTGGGCCTAAGGCTTTCTAGAAAATACATCTGCAATGCTTTCGAAATATTAACCTCATCATTTATCTCTTGCACTTTCACACACCTAAATTTCTTTGTAAACTCGGCCCTGCACCCCATTAAACCTGATAATTTACCACTGTGACAATAACTAGCTTCAGCACTTTGTACACACAAACTACAAAGTGCCTCTTAAAAGCAAATGAAAAAGAATGAGGAGCTATGTCCCTACAAGTGTACCGTGTGTCACAAATCACAGCCATAGGGGAGCTGCTGATAATTTAAAGGGAGCCGTTTCTGTCAGTTCTGTAACACTCACTGTGTGCCATTGAGAGGCAAGGTTAGCCCACAGGAGAGGCTTGCTTGAAGCTATCACAATGATGAAGTGAAATTTAAAATTACATTAGATGTTTGCTTAAGAAACAGCAGATGAGGCCCTGCGGATTCTCAAATCCTCCTTGCTACACTGTAAAATGAAACCATAACCATTTGTTATTCTTCCACTGGCGTCTAGGAAGCCGAAGCAGAAAGGGATGACCTTTTAATGATGCTTTCCGGCTTTTTAAGGGTTTGAATGTGTTACTATTTTTGATTCCATCCAAGGTTTTGGTCATGCAACTACATGAAACTGCCTTTTCTTCACTTGGAAGTTTGAAGTATTTTTGGTGTTTCATGAGTGAGATCTTAAAGGCATTTCAGCCCTCCTTCACAAATTTTTCATGAATATATGAAGTCGTTTGAAGTAATATGGTGAGAGCTTAGATTAAAGTCACTCATAGTGGCAAGGGAATTCGTAAATGAGTTTGGAAACAAGATCTCTGATCGCTCTGAAACTCTTAGTTGATGTGCTGAGTAAGTGGGCCTTCCTTCTTTGAAGGAGTATCACTGTTGACATAGCTTACCTTGTAAAATATAAATTAGGGCTCTAAAGGTTTTAAATGGTTTAAATACAGGTTTGCAATTCCCCCAATGATTGGAGTATAATTTTTCCCATCGCCAGGCTAATTTTAATTAGACTTGGAAATGGAGACCTCTCAGTAAAACAGGATCCCATGAAGGGCCTTTGTTTTCTCAGTGTTGTGACTAAAAATGGCACATTTTCCTCTAAGGTGATGTATAGCCAGCCGGCGTTTTCTGGGTTGTGAACTTTTGACACCAATGAGAATAATTCCTGCCAAACAAAAATCTTTTGCTGTTCACATTCCTTGCATGACTGTATTCATGCAATGTTCCTCATGGTCCAACATGAAGTAGTGTATTATAAACCATTATAACACAGTCATCCTTTTCTCTCAGTTTCAGGTCATTAGCATAGGTCCAACAGGATAGAGGACCAATTTCCATGATAAAGAAAGTCCTCTCCCATTTGATCGCTTACCACCGAATGAACCATTTAATGCCACATTCAGACCTATTGTTTGAGGATTTCCCGAGGCTCCCCTTGATCCACTTACACTCCCTTATCTGCCTTTTGTCTCTTGTTAACCTGCTTGCTTTTTATAAGGGGAGGGGAAGGGGGAGAAGGAAAAATCAAATCAATTGCAAGAGGCCTGCAGCTATTTAATTAAACTTTTTTCCCCCTTCAAAAGTTGCTTGAGATTTCTTGGAGCTTCTTCTTAGCAGCGTCTAATCACTATAATTTAACAGATTCTGTAATTACCTGCCTCACATGGAAATGGCTTGATTGCTGCTTCTTTGTCCGATCTTGTCCAACGTTAAATGACAGCTGAATTTATTCTAGATGAATGACTTATGCAGTGGGAGCCATGTCGGGGTGGTCTAGATTTATTTGCAGCCGTAAAAGCGTCTAAAACAAGAGCAAAACCTACTGTTTTTCACGGAAGAGTGGAGTCCAAGGCTTCTGTATTTACATACTGAAGACCAGCTCCTCTAACCTTTGTTTTGAGTAGAGCATTTGGGAGTATATGAGTAAGTAAATTCTATTCGACAAGAATAAAAAGTTGTGGAATATGGCCCAGAAGGTGTATGGAAACAACTGACACTTTGAATAACGACTGCACAGTCTCTGACAAATTCAGGGATATGGTAACAGTGTTTAAGCCAGGAAATTGAGCGTTTGACTCCAACTTAGTTCTGGCTGTGCCTAAATAGTGCTGTTTGTGTTCAGAGAGCCACAGCTGCCATCGGTATGTTGGTGCAGCGCTCTCCAGAGTTTCCAGTCTGGTTATGTCTGTGCTTGGAACGGAACCTTTCCTGGGCACTGAGGCTGAGTGTCGAGGA
The DNA here is from genome assembly GCF_000708025.1 of Charadrius vociferus. NCBI lineage: Eukaryota > Metazoa > Chordata > Aves > Charadriiformes > Charadriidae > Charadrius > Charadrius vociferus. The sequence continues at coordinate 9,461,855 of NW_009647680.1, forward strand.
ACAACCTGCAGCCGTGCAAGTGAATCTGCTAGCCTAAAAAACAGGGTGGCAGCGTGTGCACAGGCATTGCGCCTGGACTGTGATATCTCTTGAGTCATGTGTGGCCACAACTATGGCAGAAAACGCTGGTGATGCCGTCCACCGCACTAGCAGGAGCGGTGTGCCAGTGGGTATGCAGAGTCAGACACCATGTTGGTTAAAGCTGGACTGGGTGGCGGGTTTCTAACATGTGCTGCTTTCTGAAAGAATAGGAAAGGCTTTTGGTTGAGCGAGAATGCTGTTTTCCCCACTGTGTATTAATTGTATGTAAGGTAGGAATGGTACAGCAGAGAAAAGACATTCAAAAAACAAAAGATGAAATAGAACAATCGGTCCCTTCAGCTCCTATAGCAGCATTATATCCTGTAGTCCATTTTTATATATTTTGTACTCTTTTGTTTTTAATGTTGAAAGCAATGAAGTTTCCTTTAAACATAATGTGGAATTAGATAACATTAAAAACACATCTGAAGATTCAGAAAAATGACAGTCTGTGCTTATAAACTAATGCATAAAATAATATTTATTTAAACACTGTGCTCCCTAGGACAGCCTCATTTCCTAAGGGTCTCAAGGGGAGAGCAATCATATAGTATAATCTTGTTAATTTAATATACGTCAGTGCAATGAAAACAATAAATACAGAACATTCAGACTAGAAATTGCAGTAACTATATTAAGCAATCACAATTTCAGTTCATTATGCACTGACAAGCTTCTTAAGATAAAGATATACTATTTTCTTTAACTCAAACAATATGTCACATTTTTAGTAATAATAATATTTAGCAATCACATGGCATGATTCATCTTCAGAGTACTTTAAAAATAATAGTGTTTTAATCCCAAAGATGTGCGTAGGTAAATATTATTAACCTATTGCACAGATGGAAAGATTTATATGGGTTAAATAGCTTGCCTTGGACTACAGGGATAGTCATAGTCAGCGGTAAGATGAAGACTCATGCTGGCCTGGTTTATGTTTAGACCTTTTTTGACTGGTAAATTACTGGAGGAATCTCTGAGGCCATTCAGCCTCTTCCATGATTTGTCCCCAAACTCTATACATTTCTGAAGCTGTCCCCATTCTTCGCTGTTGTTGTTTTTTTTTTTAGCTGAGTAGGCCTGTATATCTCCCTTTTTATGCAAACATAAGTCTTCCTGGAAGGCCAATTATTTCTTGACTTTGCATTAAAGTAGCTGTTTAGATAAGAGGGAGGTAATTCCCTTGATTAGTATCTTTGGATTTATTTTTCTTATAACCTTGGAAGAAAATCTAGCCAGTTCTCTGTCTCTCTCTCTCCCTTTCACCCCTGCATGTCTTGAGATACAAATTCAGGATTAACATTTCTCTTCATCTTTCCTTTATCAAATGTTTATTCAAGCAAGGGAAACAAAGAGGCATGGTTGTAAGCTCTAGGACACCTACTGAACCTTAGACCTACTCCTGCAGACTTGCAGAAATGATTATGTGGGAGATTATTCTTTAGTTGGAGCTCTCTCTGAGTGAATTTTACTTTCTTAATAGCCGCACATCTAGTTTTCAGGCGCTGCCTAGAATAAGAACATAGTAAAAGTAGCTGCCTTTTGGTATTCCCTGGAATCCTTTTGACAAAAGGATTAGTCCAAATACTATAATGGATTTACATGGTAAGAAGGGTGATTGCTCAAGGACCAAAGTTTTCTAAAATTCAAGCAGAGCTGATGCCAGTCTTGCAGTTTTGAAATCAGTATGGAAAAAGGCAGGCTACATTTAAGACCAGCTAGAATACATTTCAGGATAGCTTATCTGTGTTTACTATGGAGATATTGAGTAAGCATTGAATGAGGAGCATGAAAATGACATGTTAGGTCAAGAAGCGCTATTAAAAATGCCTCATAAGCATGCTTTATATCTTTTTTTCCGTTTTGTACTTGAACCCAAGTCATGTCCCATCAAGATTTTTTTTGACACAGAAGAGCCTGATTTTCAGAGTTGGTCAACATCCCCATTTCTCCATAATCTCAACAGGAGCTGGCTTGTCCTGTGTGTCAGTATAGAGAGGCTCAGTCATGTAATTAAACGTGGGTTATACATGTGTTTGTGATCTTGTGCCACTGAACTTTAATAAATATAGTAAATGTTGCCTTCACTCAAAAGCAAACTGTACAGGCATTCACAAAAATTGTTTTGATGGCACTCTTCTTGTTCTAGTTACTCTTGAACCATGAAGAGCGTTACCTACATCAAAAATATGAAATAAGAATGGTGATTTAGGTTGATGGCTACAGAGCACTGAAAGCCTGCTCAAGATGCGCTATACAGTGAGGCTTTTTCACTCTATTCATCCTTGTGTTGGCATTGAAAGCTGCTGGGGACATTTATAGAAATATTACCACTAGGCTGTAGAACTGGACATTTATAGATGGGTTAAAAGACAGCAGAATTAGAGGACTATGAAATACTGAATATAGGGGTGGTTGTTAGCAGATAATAGGATAGAGGAACATTGTGTCTGGTGTATGATAGAAAGATGGTACATAAGGTAAAGTTGATGAAACACAGCTGAGGAATAAGACTGTGATTTACAGCAATATCTATACTGTTATTTGAAGTGCTCCCTTCAAAATAAGTTATTTATCTTCCAAAAGTGTGGGAATATGGCAATGCAGATGTCAGAGCTGATGGTTGCCTGTGGTTACAAGTGCACAGCTTTCATGAACTCTTCAGTGCCTGTGACCAAATGCAGCATCTGAGTTTTTCCAGCTACACTGCTTTGCTTTACTCACATTCCTTTTTTCCTTTTCTGTTTTCTTCTAGCCTTATTTTGTTTGGGCTCCTCAACCGATGGAGAATTCCCTTCTGCCTACTCAAAGCTTTGAGGCTAATACTGTTTATCACCGGCTTTTCATTAACTCCTTCCACTGGCTTTCCATTATTTGTTTTCCAAGTCCCAAAGTATAGCTCAGACCCTTGTCCTTTACGTTGTTGCCTGTAAGCCTTCCAGTCTGCCAGTAATGCCAGCTGCAGTGCCACCTTCCCCTGCAGGTGCTCCTGTCCTCGTGGTGGCTTCAGGGTACCTGCCCAGGTTAGTCACATTAACTAACCCACCTCCTTCACATCTTTGCTGAAAAAACATTTCAGCCATCTGTCCACAAGAAGCTAGTTTGTCCCCTTGTCCACGTAAAAACTCATAAACACCCTTTATGGATTAGAAGTAATTTATGTAGTCAAAAAGCACAAAGTGGTTCATGTCATTTTATAAAAGTGTCTAATACTGTTTGGGTGTCTCCGTCATCTGTAGGAGTCTAGAGAACCGGCTGAGACTAGGGGGCTGGTCTGTAAGTGGCTAACACTGACGTAATCATTTGACAATATTAATGTCACCGTGGCTGTTCCTTAGCTTTTCAATTAGTAATCCTAACTTTTCCTTAAAATTTAACTAGAAGTTCTGTAGGACCTCAGCTTTTATTTTTTGTGACTTGCAGTAGTCCTTGAGGAAGTCCAGCCGGCGTACCTTGTCAGTGCTTTGTACGCAAGAGGAAACTGGAGCTCACTAAAGAGCATCACGTCAACCCAAGGGACACAGTCTTTAGGGACTGAGCAGCTGCGATTAGCTGTAGCCGCGATGCGCTTGAGACACCGAGCGAGTATAGCCTGGTGTCACCAGTGTGGCTGAGCCTCTTGCTTGCTACGTGGGTAGTTCTGTGGTCGCTGTCGGTGAAGTAGTAGCTGAGCACTTCACATGAATATGTTTATCTTCCCACTAGGCTGGCTGAGACAGGACAGTGCTGGCAATAAAACTGCTACTGGTGGAGGATCTGCACCACGTAATGAGCAGGTCTGATCCCCTCCAGCAGCAAGCGGTTTTATGAATTCCCAGTGTGGGTCTAACTCACATTTGAATTATACCAGTGCGAGTCTGCTGAAGTTAACAGATTTATTCTAGACTAACGTTAAGTGTACCACAGATCAGATTCTGTCTCATACAGAATTCATTATATCATTGAGTTCTCCTCTGGTCAGACACAGTAATAACTATGCAAGTTACTATAAAACATGATGCAGTATGTGAAATAGCTCCACAGTGAAAATTGCTACGGTAACATACAATTAGTCTGTGCATTGACACTGCATAGTGAAAGGATGTTGAAACAAAATCCAAACTCTGCAGGAACGGAGACATTTAACGTCTCTGAGAAATACCTTGCAGCAGTACTTGTCAAATTCCTTTTCAGCTGTAGTTTCCCCTGTGCGTGCGTGCTGTACTAGTTTTTTTAAGAAACACTGTTGCTCGAGGGCCTACCTTTTAAAATGTCTTTCAGTGGATGCTAAAAATAATTCTGTCATTGTCGTTAGAAACTTGGAGTACTGGATCAAAACTTGATTAAAATATTTAGCGCCATAGAGATAATTCTCTATGTTCTAAAATTGCTGATATATGTAGCAGTCCTCATTAATGAAACTTTTCAAACCTTGATGCATTCTCACTTTGTCTTAGTTTAGATGGAAATCTAAATTTTCTTCTCAGTTATTCTTGTGCAAGCAGGTACCTCCCACAGAGGCAGGAGTAGGATTTTGAGATTCTGACAGCAGCTTCGATGCTATGATGTAGGTGCCTCAGGGCCACCACCAACTGATGGAAGAAAATGTGAAAGAGATGATCAGGAGGGAAGGGATGGCATCTCGAGGCTTCTGCAGACTCTGTTCTGTCTTGGGCTGCCTTGGTAGAATAATTAACCAAATTCCAATCACATACACTTAGGCAGACCCAGTAAAATCAATAAATTGTCTTTACATCGGTTTGGCTTCAGATGTTTTATTGGTAATGTGTTCAAACAAGGCAGTTTAGCTCTCACTGTCCAGGTTACTTCAGCTGGTTAGTGAAGTTAAACTTGTAAACTAGGTGTGCTTGCTGTGAAACTATAAACACAGTGTTACTTTCTACATGAACACTGTTGCAAGTATTCCAAAATAAGGATGTAAAGCAATTCTGGGAAAGCATTTCCAATTCCAAGAGAACACAAACATCTGGAATAGTGAGTGTACAGTGCAATACCTTTTCCTTTTCTTGACTATGTATTGTATAATTCTACTTTTTGTACCAAGTGCATCTGACTTTGGTGAAAAATAAAATACTTCTACTTGTGCTAGTGGTACAAAGTCATGGCACATCCATGCACTCATTTTGTAAAAGTTCTTGCATTTTCTCAGACTAGGCGTCTTCACAGAAAGAACTGGTAATTACACTTGTCACCCTCTCACTTGGCTACAGCTGCAAAGATATAATACAGTAGCAGACTCATGTTTAAAATGGCATTGTCTCAGCTGTAACTCCCAAAGGTCACCATCATTAAAATCTGGGGCATGAGTTTTACACGTGTCACTAAGATCACGCAGATGAAGAAAATAATCTACAGAAACAGGAAAAGAGATTTCAGGAGCCTGTAATTCGCTGGGCTTTCAAAGCACAGATTATATAATGCCTAAGCTAGTGGGGGCTGCCGAAAATAGAAATATATGAAAAAGAAAGCCAAAAAATATGTATGAGGTTAGTCAAGGCAAATAGCACTTGTGTTATAAGGTCAAGGCTGCCCCTGGTCTTCAGTGCCTGAACTTTCTCATGTTTTCCTTCGTCCCACAGGACAATATTGAGCATTATTATTCATCTGATAATGACTTACAGGTAACACGGAACTGGCAGATGTAGTTGCTGAGTCTCTCTCCATCATATTTGAAAAGCCATGGCAGTCAGGCAAAGTCCCCAGTGGCTAGAAAAAGGGAAACATCACCCCCATTTTTAAAAAGGGTAAAAAGGAGGACCCAGGGAAGCATTGATCAGTCACAGGGTTATGTGCCTGCTAAGATCATGGAACAGATCCTCCTGGAAGCTATGGCAAGGTATAAGGATGACAGGAAGGTGATTAGAGACAGCCAGCATGGGTTCGCAAATCGTGCCTGACTAATCTGGTGGCCTTTTGTGGTGGAGTGACTGCGTTGGTGGATAAAGAAGAGAAACTGATGTTGTCTATCTTGACTAAGTCCTTTGACATGGTCCCACACAACGTCCTTGTTGCTAAATTGGCGAGGCATGGGTTTGATGGTGTGGTGGGCTCACCTTGGCTGGCCATCAGGTGCCCACCAAGCCACTCTGTCACTCCCGCTCCTCAACAGGACAGGGGCAGAAAATATAATGAAAAGCTTGTGGGTCGAGATAAGGACAGGGATATCACTCAGCAGATACCATCCTGGGCAAAACAGACTCAGCTTGGGGAAATGAATTTCATTTATTGCCAATGAGTAGGATAAAGAGAAATAAGAAAAAATTGAAAAACACATTCTGTGATTCTATGATAACACTGAAAATAAAAAGTGCTTGAATATGTGTTTATCTAGGCAATGACATTAGCTGCACATGAGCCTGAAGTTAATGTATGCGCTTGTCTAACTATATGTATACTTTGGCATTTTTGAGTTAGAGTTGTTCATGCGCTTGCCTAACTATATGTGAGATTCAGCACACTTTGGCATTTTTGAGTTAGAGTTGTTTGTTTCCTTGGCATATATTGATTCCTGTGCTATGGATTGACCATCAGATCTCTTTCATGGCATTTCGTATATGTTCTGTGCAATATCCAGATAAGCTTTTGTAGTGTCTTCGCCCCCGACCTCGCCACCCCAAATCCTTCAATACGCTGCCAACACCTCTGACGCTGCCTGTTTTGTGTCAGGTTACAGCATGAGGACTCACTGAATCAGTTGTGTGAAATCCATATTGGACTGTTCGTTGTAGCGTCCTTGCTTTTCCTGGGATTTTTGATTGTGTGTGCACCTGCACTACAACTGAATGAGCAGTTGTAATGTTTTCAAATTTTTATGGATTAATAGTGGCTATTATGTGGGGAAAGTATGCACTGTGACTGTCTGTGCAAAGAATATAGAGCCAGGAATTAAGAAGTATTTTATCACTGATTCCAAAACAGCAAGGGTGCCACAGAATGACCTGTGAATACCCAGAGAGAGGGTATAAAGAGGAGGGGGATAGAAAATGAGAGTTGTTATTGCTATAATAGCCTGTAAATGATGAAGCACATAATCTGACTAATAGTCAAGAAGTTTTCTTTAAGATCCATCTCTCAGCTTGACCTCACAACAACCAGGTCAGCCAAAAGTCCCAGACTGGCAGGAAAGATACAATCTTGTACGAGTAGAGGGAGAGGTTGATTGTTAAGAAGAACCTGATAGAAATTTTGCCACTGATTTAATTATGAGCAGGTTTGGGTGTAATATGTTACCATGGCAATTGGCTCTTAATTACTGAGTTCTCACAGGGATAGTACAAATGAAAAACAAACAAAAAACTAGCAGAAATGTTTGATCTTTTCTACCACAACTGCAAATGAATGGGTTTGATGTAGAAATGATTGGGAGATACTCTATGACCCATAGCATATGAGTTTCATTTAGATGATCCTCGTGCTTCTGGCAGCAAAACTGGAGAGTCTATAAGGGGAAAAGGAGGAGACAGATAAGAAGAGTATGCCTAAGAATGTAATCATTTACAGTTTAATGAACTAGATTCTGATCTAACTAATACCTTGGCTTCAGTGGAATTTATTTTAGATTTACATTGGTGTAAACAGGATGATATCTGATCCAGATCTGGATCACTGAACCTTATCTAGCCACGAGAAATATATCTGGCATTTCCTGTAATGTGTGGTATATTATGTCACTGTAATATTTGCTAAATCACATCACTTGAAACTTACTCAGCCTGTTTTGGAAGGGCAGTTAATAGGGAAAAAAGAATTTTTTTAATGTCATGTTTGATGCCTTTCTTTCAAGGGTAACTTCCAACCTTCATCACAGTCCTCCTCCATCAGATTGCGGTTTCATTCTAATTTAAATCATTAGATTTGGGGGAGGACAAGGTAATCCATCCTGAAGAAAAAAAATAATCAATGCAAGTAGGTGTAATTAGTAGTACTTTCCTGTGGTAAGTCAATGGTGTAGAAAGAACTGAAAAACCACTGCAGACTACATTTGTTCTTCCTAATGCATTGTGACTCCCTCACAGCTTTTATAATGAAGTTGTTTAGGTCTCCTCTATGAATGATACATCTTTTTTTCTGGTTAAACACACTGACAGGCTCTAATATGCCATGAATAATTTTATCTATCAAGAAAGACACAGACACACAGACTCATGTGGGCAGCAGGAGTTTTAATTTTCTTATTTGTTGAAAACCGAAATAAGCCTTTGATGAAGTGCTTACTTCACACTTCATGTTTTTACTGAGTTTATTATATATATTTATAGGTGTAAATCCTTGGGGAGAGTCTATCTAAATCTGAACTTGTTTGCAGTCACTGGGAGGCTAGGTACAAAGATTTGTGTGCTGTATACGTTGTCAGTTGCATTAATTTGGATTTGCCAAGAGAGTACTCTTTTCTTGACAACTTAGTAACATAAATTAGAAAAGGAAATAGTAGTAGCCAAAAGATGAGAACGTGACTACTCCATGTGTTTCTGTTTCTCCAGCAGTCAGGTTATTTGTTTCCAAAACTTGAGCTAGTGGGAGTAGGCGTAGCATCAATCAGCATCTGAAATGAAAAAAAAACCACCACCAAACCAAACCAAACAAACCCCACAGTTCTTTTTGGAGTGCTCCTAAGCTGCATCTGTGCTGGATGTTGATGTATAAGCAGATGTTTGACCTTTGGTATCTTAACACAATTTTGCACAGACTTTGTCTGATCATTTTGCGTATTTGTATTGCTTCAGAGTACTTTGCTCTGGATGCCTGGCAGTTTTGGAGTACTCCACCCACTTCCTTTTCCTCCCCCTTTACATATTGCTGGAGTCCTCTTTCCAGTCTTATCGTAATTTCTCCAGCCTTGGGTATTGCCTCTATACATTTTGTCAGAGCAGGATCGGGGCAGGTCTTCAGAAACGCTCAGGACCAAATGATTAAGGGAAAGCATAAGAACACGGTATGCATGTGTATACAGTAGCCTTCACAGCCATAAGGAAAAAAACCAAGCAAGTCCCCCCCAAGGGTTTTCCCACATAAAGAGGCAGAGTACTCCTTCCTGAGGCTGATCAAAGGTCCCCGTGGCTCAAGCTGTGTTTGGCATAACTCTGACCCTGGCTCAGAACTAAAACCCAATTGCTTCTGGTACTCAGATCTGAGCAGTAGATACTAGCCTGGTATCATACCCCATCATCAAATGCTTCTATGCCAGCTGTTGCAGCGCTCACCCCTTCGGTAGCAATCGCTTGTGCCCAGGTGAGTGTATTTGGCATCAGCCAGATCAGGCAGGCTGTACGCTCGCACACCACACCTTAGAGCACTGTATGTCTCCGTATCAGACACTTACAGCATATGAAAGCTTATGAAAGGCTGTTTAGATCACTAGCGAGCTGGAGTCTTTGCTAATTTTCCCTCAGAAAACCACTCTGTTCTCTTCGTTTTGCCAGAGGCTGTTTCTGGATAACCTTCCACAGCTCATACAGCTCCAACGGCTAAGTTGCCTTCATCCGCAGATACGCTGTTTGAGCCACAACGCTGTTCCACATGAACCAGAGCTTTCCTTTCGCTTCCATACCTGTTCATTTGGCATGCTTTGTAGGCTGAAACCCATTTGGAGTCGGCAGAATATTTATCAGTAACTTCAAGTCAGCTAAGACGTAGAAATACTATTGATACTTGTGCATGGATGCTTGCTTGATTTGCTAGAGATAGTGGTCTCTAACGAAGGATGCCTGTAGTGACAGCCAGAGACAGCTTTTGGAGAAGATGAATCAAAGTTTCTTGATTTATTTGGATACAAGTGTTATTAATCTGCCAGCCTTCAATTCCGAATGGCTAATTGTCAGGCGTCGGTGGTGTGATGCAAACTTTTAATTAATGTAAATTCTCAGAATCCGTTGATTCCCACTGGACTGCAGGGGGAAGTTTAGAGTTACAACAAACTTTGGTGACTGTAGTTTGCATAGAGAGAATACATCCCCTCCATGCAGTTTTGATGACTCCCAGTGTTTCATCCACAATTTTGACACCTTTCATCGTTATGAGGGGGCCATTTGACTGAAGTCCCTCATCATAAGCTGTATGCCGTCTTCTGTGGATGATCTCACGGAGTTTCTAAGGCTTTTAGAGGGAGGAAGAAAAAGAAGGTTCTTTATGCACTGAAGGACACTTAGGTGAAGAACACATCAGTTAAGTGTCACTTCACCGGAGCTTTTACACTGATTTCTAAAAAAAATGGAGCTTCCTCCAAGACCGAAAGATGATTTGTCACCACTTTCTTTTTCTCCCCATAAAATATTGAACTCTTCAAGATGGAGGCAGTATTTTACCTAAAGAAGACCATACACTATCTGCATATGTAGTGACTAAAGAAAAGCAGTAATTTTGGCAGGTTTGTTAAAGAATGTTTCAGAATTCATCTAACGATCTATATTTGTCCTTCTGATGCAATCACCTTCATTTTCAACTGTGTTTCCTAAGAAAATTAGGCCTAAATAATTGTGTAGCCTGTTTGCCTGACACCCTGCACTTATTTTTTTAAGCTGTTGGCCAGTTTCGGCTGCTTAATGGGGGAATCAAAGGTCTCAAAGATACCAAATTCCTACAAGTTTTGTAGAAATTGGAAACTGGGTTAGAGGAGCACAATCTAAATTAGTACCCTTGTGGAAGAAAGGACAAGGAGAATTACAGTGATGCCCATTCTTTTTGTCAGTGTGCTGCAGGTCAGCCAAAACATGCGTGCTACCAACCAGCCATTCAGAAAGCCACACATTATTACTTCTGCTGTTTTGGAAACAACTTGTCTTTCAGAGTCATGAAGAAAATACCTCCAGATGATTCCAGCCATCATCTCGGTCAGGTATTCTCTGTAGTTCTGTGCTTTCTCTCCTCACTCCATTTGAAGGACTCGTGGCGTTTGTAGAAAGCTGTTTCTTGGTGAGCCTTCCTGCCCTGCCACAGCAGCACCCTGTTGTATTTGGATTCGGCAGTTGCAGAGGGACTGCGCAACTGCTGCTCCGTGCTGCCCATCGTGCCTCGCACGTGGGAATTAAAGCTTATTCAAGGTGCATCCTTGGTCTCAGCAAATATATCTGTCCAAAAAGATAATGATCCTGAATGCATGCAATATGTGTCCACCGATAGTGGAACCAAAATGGACAGCAGATCTTGAAGAATTCCTGTTAGTGCCATCCAAAGCATTTCCTTTTGAGAGCCTGAAACATTTGAGCTCAGTCATTCAATTTTACTTGCCACGACAGAACCTCGCATGCCTTACTGGTCTTGGTTTTTTGCTGCTCTGCTGGTGTTAATCTCTGTACCACAGCAAAGCTTTTACCAAATCTTTCAGACCTCCCCCACACGTATTCCTAGCTAGAGGCAGGATTGGCCTAGAAAAATGAAGTTCATGTGTCACAAATCTTTGTGTTCCACTTCATTTTTGTTACTTCAGAGTTCACTATTTTAATGTACAAATCAAGCACGGGTCCTTTCATCATTTCATTACCTTTAATTATAGTCATAATCATCTTAATATGGAGTCCTGTTATCAGATGCTCTTAACTAATTAATGCTGTAAATTACTTGGAGAATCTAGGGTGAAAGTTGCTATGTAATAAAAAATATTATTTATGTTCCTGGCTCTCAGTGTATACTAGATAGATTATTTTAAAAGCATCATGTCCCATATAGGGAGAATATGACTTTACTCCTCCACTCTACACTGTGCAATTACACAGAAGCTTTTGGGGTTTGTAACTGGCAGCTTTACTACCATGAATTTGAAGAAAAGACGAGTGTAAATTCCCTTCTGCCCCGAGTTTTTCTATCAGGTCAGGCCGTCTCTTGGCCCAGAAGATCCCATCAGAGCTGGGACTGTGGGTTCACTTCAGGGAGCAGTCTGGTGCTTAGCCTGTGAATCTTCCAGTAGATAACAGAGTGGATTAAGTAGGAAAGAGGTGCGGAGAAATTTGAACATGTACTTGCAACCCCCCTAGTTTATATGACATATAAGATACGGCTTTAAGGACAGTTTGGCAGCGCTTGGGGAGTTCAGATTTGGCTGATGGGGGAAGATCGGGGATGGTCCAGAAGAAAATTGGTATTTCAGAAGAGAAACTGTGGAAGAGATGAAGACGGTCTGGTACTTCTGTCAATGATCCTTTCTTCAAGGCTAATATTCCCCTGCCTCACTCTTGCTTCTCTACTCTGGCTTCATTTGTAATTTTTCAGTGTGATGGGTTTTTTTCTGGCTGCAGTTGAGTGTTCCTCACTGACTGTATCCACAAACCCTGCTCATTTGTTTTTCTCCAGCGAGGCATCAAATGCTGATTAATCTCAATGCATCCTCAGCTTCTAAACCTTTCCTTGGGAGCCATATACTGCCCACACTGTGCACAAAACTGCCGCTGACATCAAGAGTTACCTTGCAGATCAAGGCGAGTATTGACAATACAGGAGTTTTGCTGCAGATTGAGGGCAGCGTATCTCTGTGGGAGTTTCGGCACATTTCTTTCGAAATGGTTACACCGACAGGGAGGTAGGCTGCTAGATTCATAACAGCAAACACAGATCTATCCTTGTCATGGTTTGATCACCGGAACTTAAGAGTAAAGAAGGTCCTGTCTGGTTTCCGCTATTAAAGTTCCCCTCAAATATTAAGTTTTGTTTTTTTTTTTTTTCCAGAAGATGAGTTGTAAAATTCCAACCTTAGTAAAGTCTTTTGGAGTTTTGCAGTTGTCTTCAGTGTAGCCAGGGCTTCATCCTCATGCAGCAGTTGTGTTGTTCTTCAGCAGACGTGATGGCTTTCCAGCAATGAGTTAAGTGATTCTCTCCTGTAATTTGGATATCAATTTGGTAAATATGTGAAGTACTTTAGGAACCTTTAGGATAAAAGTAAGTAATCCAAAGTTCTATGCATAAACATATTCCGTGAAAGTTAAGCCTTACAGCTTAAAATAGCCAGTCATTATTAATTTTACTCATGTTATTAAGTAATTGTACTTCTACTTCAGAAATGTATATTTTGAAAGAAGTTCCCTCACAGTAGACTGGATAACATGTGTTATGTTAGCATTCCTGAAACCCTCCGGCCTGTTATTCATCCCACTGTTTAATTTACAGCCTGTGGTTTATGATGGGTCCATTCCAGACCATACATCATTCAGCTAGGGGCTAGGGGAGGCTCTCGGACTATGAAGGGAACAAAAAAATCCCAACCCTTTATCACACGTAGTTCTTGAGTTACAGATAATAAAATGTATCTTTATGATCATCTCTTTAATTAAACCAAAAAAGTTTGTCGCCCTCACGGACTTGTGCCAGTTGGTGCCTGTGGCAGACAGTAAACTAGTTTTAACACGATTGTCCCTAAAAAAGCAAGGCAGTATTTTAATATGACTCCATACTGAACTTGATTTGTTCTCTTTCAAAAGAGTTAGAAGGGGTATAAATTTTATAGCAAATGCTTCCAGTATGAAGCCAGTATAAATTGTTTTGCTCAGTGAATAACTACCAACGTTTGAAACGGAAGTTTCATATATAGTTGAAATGTATATTGTCAGGATAATTGAAGGTCATATAAAATCCCCTTTCTACGCCGGCCAGTTGCTCTAGTTCTTTGACAATGCACGTATGAAATTATTGTTTATTGTTTTGATCACACTGAAGCCCTTGATAATATACAGGTGTGTGCATGTGTGCACCGTCTTCATAAGTTGCTGATCTTCATTTCTAAATCATGCCATGCTCACATTTTGCTGAACAATATTATAAGAAAATTATTACTTTATTTTGACATTTTTGCTAGGAAGCTCCTAAACTGCTTTGGAGAATGTCAAGAGCACTTACAGAAAGTAATGAAAAGAACCTTAGAAAATTCATCTTTCATGATAATCTGACTGAGCTTTAAAGTCGCACGCTTCATGCCAAAGTGTTATCTGAGTGCGTTGTCACTCTCTTCAACAGTCGCATGCTAAGGGAATCTTCAGCTAATATTGGACTTCAGTTAGTGCCAGGACTGCGTATTTCCAAAGCACGTTATTAAACAAGCTCAGCATCCGTCTTCAGGCATCTGCACTAATATATTGTTAGTTCAAAGCTTGATTTTAAAATTTTCGTGGTGAATGTTTCAAGGTCGCAAACGTCACCGAGTGGCACAGTGCCACGGCCATAAACGGGAGATGGTACCCACTTCTGTTTGTGCATCTGAAAATCTCCCCGTAGGCACATTTAAAGCCGTCAGTAATTCAGTGGCAGTTTCACACGTGGTCAGTTTGTAGACTTGAGTCTATGAAGTATGACTTGCAGAAATACGTGTGCCTCTCTCAAACTTTTTTTTATCTCTTGTGCACTTGACAAGAACTGCTGTATAGCCTGGTGCAGTGTTTTTTCTCAGTTTCTCCTGTACTGAAGAAAACCTCAATAAGCACTAGGATGATACAGAATAATTCTGAAACAACTTTTCTTGCAATTTTTTGTAGAAAAGCTAGGGCAGTCTTTTTGTTCTACCGGAAGCCTTTTTATTTATTCATCTTGAATTAGCTCATTTTCCAAGATGAAAGTTGATGGGCAGCAAGCATCACTTTAATGCATGGTGCCAGTAAAGGCAATACCTCCTCGTAGGAGAACAAAAGAATTAGGAGCAGGAATTAAGAAAAGATCAAAATCTTTTAACTATAACATGCTTTTTCTGTCTCTATAGCACTCTATATATTTGTACGCATCTGTCTGTCTGTAACAAGGCAAAGAGATATACAATAGAATAATAGGGTTAAAAATTAGTATCAGAACATGTAGAAATGTCTTTATGATCTAGTAATATGTAGGTGTATGTGTATTTATAGTTTTGTTGATATTTGTTATATGCAAGAGATTTATATAATAAAACATAGAAGAAAAAAAGAAGAAGAATGTGATAAACGAGACTCACCGCAAATGAGACTCATCATGAATATTTCCTTTTAGAAGTGTGTTGCCAGAGGGACTGTATTAATTAGTACTGAGATATTTAGGGGCGGAGGCGTTACGAATAGACAGACAAACATACACACCGGATAAACCACATTGCCCTTGCGTCATGGTACTTTTGTGAACAAAGTGCGGCATTGCTGAGAGGTGTCTTGACAGATTCATCGTTTTGATTTTCTTTTAGTGGCCTCTTCAAGTGTTAATAAAAATATAAAAGTTTTATGTCTGTTTCAGAATTATTTGGAGCCCAGCCTTCTGCCGTCGTGCTTCCGAGAATGTCAAATAGAACCTGAAGGGAAAGGTCATGGAGCCCAGCTCTCACAAATCAGATTCCTGTGCCAAAGGGAATAAGGTTTTCCACCTGTGCAGAGAGATTTTACACTTAACTGCACCCATGGTTTTCACCAAAGGAAATCAGTCGGCTTTTGTGTACGCAGCGGATGGGGCAGGGGATGTAGGTATTAATCAGTGTGACTGACGTCATGTCAGTCACAGCTGTCAGATAGAATTGTCACCAGCTTGTGCTGGGCTTTGGAGGTATTTAACAGAAATGTCTTTGTTAAAACTTTAAAGGCAGCAAAAAAAAAAAAAATTAAAAGGGGGATGGGGGTAAGGAGGGGGTAACAAAGGAAAAACTGGTGAACTAGTTCTGTACTGTGCAGTGGCTCTGCTTGGTGACACCTGGGTGGCGGTACAGAAGTTGATCTGAAGTCATGAAAAAATCTGCGTTTGCCAGCAAAGACTTGAAATAGTTTATTTCAGTTGCTGCCGACGTGAAATTTCCCTGTTTTCTTTCTCTAGAGTAAATAATTAAAATCATTAGTGCTTGTTGGCATTGTGCTACACCACATCATGTCACATTCCATAAGCACTTTGCTGTGAAATAATGGAATTGTGCATTTCCAGAGATTGATTCGTTCACAAGCCTGGGACATGCGCAAACAAAAAAGAAAGGGACAAACCCCTCCCTCAGCTGTCTGTGCTGTGCAACTCCCTGGTGGCTCTGGGAATTACATGCCTCTCAGAGGTCGGAATCCAGACTCAAAGCTTGCAAATGAACGTTGAATACAGTAAATTTTTTAAGTGTTTTTTGCAGCTTAATAATCTTTCATCCTGACCACTAAGAGTGCGTACCTGGTCCGGTCGCACAGTTGAACTGCATGGAAGTTGCATCACTTCATATGTGCAAAAGGACGGTCTCTGGATCGTCGCCTCTAGCAACATTGTAAAAATTATATAAAACAGACTATTTCCTCAGCTGCTAGAAATAGTCAGCTTTGCTGATGGAGCTGGGGATCCGTCAGTCGTGTTTGTTTGTGTACAGCTAAGTCACAACAGCGCTGCAGTTTAGATAAGACTTTTGAAGGACGTAAGCAAAATAGAGACCTTTCATTTTATTTTTAAGGAGAAACAGACAAAGATCAGGTCTATATTTCAAAGCTTTTTCAATATAGATATATAGAAAAAAAAAAAAGCCAACAATACTTGACAGAGCTGCACTGGCAAAATCCTGAGTTTATTTGCTGTTACCGCAGCCAAAGGCACCTTTTGGGGATGTACTTTAGTTTGGGGTACTGCTTTATAAAACAATTCAGAAATTTGCCAGTGTAACTATACCACCTTATCCTGTCTGGTTTGGACAAGGCTGAACTGTGTGGTTTTCCATTTGTTTATATATTTGACTCCATATGTTACTGTATGAAAGAACCACACAACAGGCGCAGGAGACAGCGTACGCAGGGAAACCAGTTAAACTCTCCGTACAACAGAGTTCTTCAGTGCCTCCAGTCAATAAACTACAGACATCAGAGAAATGCACCACATTTCTTTCAAGAAGGATAACCTTAGGTGTAATAACAGTTGTGTTTCTTAAATGGAGGGGGAGGGCAGCAAATCTGAGAGTTATTTCCATGTCTCCAAGTCTTTTATACAGGAGAGATGGCACCCGGCTGCTTGTGCTGAGCCTGTGCAAGTTGGACACCACTGGAAGGAGACTTGTGAGGGGTAATCATCCAAGTGGCATAGGTATTGCCTAATCCTCAGTCACTGGGATATCCTGGCTGACTGCAGATGAGTTTTGGGGTTTATGTAGCATACTTTGCAATGTGTAAAACATGGGGATCTGAATATACCTTTTGACACTTCAAAAAAGGCACACATTTTCAGAAGTACTGACTTCCTACATCTTCTACTTAGAAAAGAGAGAGCTGCAGGCTCCCAGTTCTTCAGGAGGTAGGTTGCAGTTTTAGGCACAAGTGTTTAGAAACGTTGCACGAGTGTCATTTGCAGCAACTCAAAATCAGAGCACGGATGCGCCATCCTTCGCTCAAGCCAATGGATTTTCTCACCTCACATTAGGTTGTTGTCCCCCATTAACTGGAGACAAGTTATCCTCAGTCACTTAGGTGGAAGGGAGCTCATGGAAGCCATCAGGGCTGTCAAAATGGCACAGCAAAGTGATTTGAGCATCCTCCTGAAAATAAGAGAGTTGTAAATACGGGTTTCCAGACATGAGAACCCAGACCTGAGGGGCTGAGGGCACGATGTGGATGACACTGTGACGAGGCTCCCGGTTAGTTTATATGTTTAGGCCATTTCTGAGAGGGAAAGAGCTATAATTATGCATGGTTATATATAGAAATATATGTTTATTTGTTTGTTTATATGCCAAGACCAGAAATGCCAGCAGTTCAACAGCTTGAGCCTTCAAAGGCTACCGTTGCCTCCAGTGTATAGTAACGGGGTAGTTCAAGGTGTTCCATTTCAGTACGCCCAGCAGAAAATCCAGACTCTGCTGGCCCGCTGGAAAACTTGCTTAGTTGAGCACCTTAGAGGCTACTTTCCCATGTTTCCACTACCTTATGCAAGAACTTAAATACGTTATTTAAATTTAAGTAACTCATTTACGCTCTGCCAGATACTCTGGGTTTTTTTCCACTTTTCTCTAAGACAATGATTCTTCATAAACTGTCAGTCTAAATAGTAATCCTCTGTCTTGATTTTATTAGCCTGCGATTCCCTTTTATTAAGTTAAATAATGAACACCATGGGTTAAAAGTCTGCATATCATCCTTTGATAGTGACCTGGACCTTTTTAAAAGCATTACTTATAGGGCGTTCAATTCGATCAAATACATACTGATGAAAAAACAACCACCCAGAGCTCTCCTTGACTATGTACAGCCGAAGCCTGACAACCTGGCATCAAACAAAAAATTGATTTAAAACCCGAAAGTCAATATTTTGCTTTTGCAAAGGCACTTTGGCACTTGAGAGGAAAGTTTGCATGTAATGTACACATTTGATGAGAAAAATACAGAGGAGATGGCTTGTTTGGACTTGATTTGGTGCGCCTGTTGTTTTCTGTAGGCAGTAAAACCAATGAAGTGTTAATCTGTGCAGTGAGAGAGGAGCTTCAACTAGTTTTCCATGTGCACATATACCATCCAGGTGGGCCTGATTTTTGATGTAATTCATCTAAACAAATGAAGTTACTTAAGTATAGGTATAACCTGGAAATGTTTCAGAATGAAGTCCTCATAGTTTATAAAGCCTAGACTTGTCAGTCAGTAACAAGGTGCCATTTTATCTGCTGTCTGGTTTCGAGGTCCTCGCTTTCCACTTGCTGCTGGTTACAGTCTGTTTGCGAGATGAAGAATGATTGCATTTTTTACACATTGTACACTGCTGGAGATCAAGTTTAGATTTGAATAGTTACAGAGGTTTTTTTCACCGGTGCTGGTATATGTAGCTTTACCAACAATGTCTAAAATAGCTATGGGTAGTGGCTGGAGACATTCACGGGGACACCGTAGGTAGTGTTGTCATGAAAATTCACGATGGTTTTTATGTTCTGCAACATTTTTGGTATCCATTTATTGTAGCACTGGTTATTTCAAATCCGGTGTCCAAGTTGCACGTTTAGAAAACCACTCAAAACTATTTACCTCTGTATAGCCATTTTCTTCCATTAAGTAGTCTCCGATGCTTCTGAGGTTTTTCTAGACAAAAGACTGCACCAAATTTATAATACGGGTGTGCACAGAAAGATTTTTCTTAGGCCTTGATCATCTGTAAAACATGGGTCAGTTGCATGTCTATGCGTAGAGCTTGGTAAAGTACCAATGGGATACAAGGCTGTAAAGATTGGGATTTGGAGAGCCCAACTTTGAGAAGACTCTTTGAACCAGAATACTCTCTAGAACCAGGACTTTAACTGCATGAGGACTATGTTTTTCTCCAGTGAGAGTCCTCGATGGAACAGCAGCTCCCTATTATGCTGTTACTTAAAATAAAATAGAGAAAAAACCATCAAGGTAGTTTTCATGTTGTTTTGTGACCTAATGGAGGTTATACATCAGTTCTGTTTTCTTTTAGGATTCCCTGTCATTTTGTGGCTTAGCCTTTTGAAAACCAGCAGCACAAGATGTTGCTACAGCAAAAGATGTATTCCACACTCCTCTTGGTGGTAGGAGAAGCCGGTTTAAAGTCAAATTCAGTGGATATGCTTCTTAAGGAGAGATTCAGTCACTCAAATGGTATCACTTATTCCAGTGAGGGAAAACAGACGTCTCTCTGCAACTACATTGTCTGAATACTGAGTGATCTGTTTCAATCCATCTCTATCCCCATCCTGCGGGGTGGTTTCCACATTAGAGTATCTCACTCTCCCATGTAGACAGAGCCTGCTGTAGGACAGTCCTTGAAGGAGGGAATTCTCCTCCAGATTGCAGAATATCGATAACAGCCCCGAGATGGACCTGCTTGGCATGACAGAGGTGCCACCTTTCAACATTGCTTCAGCTCAGTCCAGATGTTGCACATTCAGCTGGATTCTATGCAAATGGGAGAAAAGCTTGGCCTGCAGTTGATCCTGGCTGTCACCAGAAGCCACCAAGATACCCTCTGAGCAGGCAGCATCTCCCATTCTGATTTTTCTTCTCATATTTTTCCATTATCTGCCAACTTGGGGGTTAAATATTCTGCTCGCTTTTCATTTTGCAGATGCCATCATTGGCTTGCCGTGTGTCTGATAGGGAGCCTGTTTCTGGCAAGCTGTCTTAACAGCAAACTCTCCGTGCCCCATACAAGGGTGCTGGGGAAGACCCAGTTCAGTCTTTCACAGTCCACCTGACCTTGGGTGACTCATCAGATTAACGAGCGAAGGCACCCCAGCTTCCATAACCAGTGGCACCCACAGGGACAGGGAGCCTCTGAAGGTAATTCCAGCTGGCTGGTGGTGTGAGTGCTGAGCGTACATCTGCAGCAGATTCAAACGTGGTCCTGGAGCTGAAGGAAGGCTCTTAGCTGCTCTGTCAGTTGAATGCAGAGTTCATTATTTAAAAAAAAAAAAAAAGATTGTTTCCTCTGCAGCGGGGGGTGGAGGGAGGGGGGATTTCTCTGTGTGTGGGTACAAGCACAATTGCCCAAAGTCACACTGCCAAGTTAGTCATCACAGCTACTGTGGAGCTTAAGTTCAAGGGAGCAATGAGTGATTCATTCCACCTGGCACTATATACAGTGAGTAAAGAGAAATATTTCCTGTACCTAACCCAGACACCAGTCAGGCATCAGGCTGTCTGAATATGAGCAGACATACAAATGACAAATGTGTGGAGGAACAGGAGAAGCTGGGAAAAAAAAAAAAAAGATGAGAACGTATTTTTCACGCTGAGGTTAGCACATTTGCCCTGAACACAATCCCAAAACCTAATGAATCAGAAAGTGTAATTGTTACATAGGCTAATTTCAAAACAGTACTTCTCATTAAAGATTAAGAGAAAGAAAAGGAACATGGGGTTCAGACCTTTTATTCAAATTTTGTCATATTAGCTCTTCATTGGTAATCTTTTTATGGTTCACATTTATTCAATACTTTATTCACAGGATTCTGTCAAGGCTCTCTGATATGTGCCAAGTACAAGCTTCATTAACTGAGTTATCTTTCAGCTCTGCGTTATCTGTGGTTACCAAGCCAGTGTTAGTCAATGACATTTTAATGTTAAAAAACAAACAAAAAAGCAACACAAAGGCAACTTGATTTCTACCGGTGTTTTTTGCAATCAGATTTCCAATGTTTCATTACATTTAAATACTGACATATTTCATGTTTGACACAATTTGGAGACCCATTAGAGAAAATGAGGCTTACAGGGGTGTTCATTAAGTTGTGAGCTATTTAGACTCCCACAGTGCCAGCCTGTCTTCCAGAAATGTTGGACTTTATCTCTGGGACTCTGTTTCGCTGGCACCTGGTGACTACGGCTGGGACGACTCCTTTGCTGTTGACACGTCTCTTTTGCTGTCCCTTCAAAGCACAAATCATCCCATAGGCTGTGTGGACTGACTCTGGAGGCTATTGGAAATTTGGAGGGGGGTTGTTTTACTAGGTGTTTGTTTTATTCCTCAGTGCTTTGATTGCTTAGCTATAGTCCTTCTGAATACCGTGTGTCATTTTTGTCATTCCGACAACAAGTAGAGAGGGAATGATAACCTCCATGTCTTTTTGGAAACCAAAAGAGGAAAACTGCGAGGAGGAAAATTTTGAAAAATAGCTCTTTTTGAGTAAGTCAAGATAACTTCCAAGTAGTCACAGTTAGGCATCTTATAATTGGTTAAGAAAGGTCTTGGGGAACCTCGTACAATTTGTGCAGCGGCCACACTGTCCTGCTCCTCTATAAAGTCTTCTGAATTCCTGTGGTGCTGTTGCCCCAACAAAGGCTTGCTGTTAGATGTAGAAAACTGTCTGACTTCCCCTGTATCCCACCTGCGTGGTGGGATCTGCAAAAATTCAGTGCTACCTACAAATACACAGCGTTTATATATAATATATAGCAGGATAATCAGTGCATCTTCCCACTGTGTAAGATTCACGCGCATGCTTGATGTAAGAGAGCTACTGCAGCCAGCGTTAAGCTTCTTCCTGTGGGGAAATATAACCACACACTTTATCTCACTCAAACGTTGTGGAACAAGTTAAAAAGAGCATGTTCAAATAAGGGGACAGTTGCAATTTGAGGAAATCAAGAAAGAATTTGCTTTGTGGGCTTCCCTTATCCTTTGCAAATCCCGTAGGATCTTTGGTGACCGCAGAGGGTAAGAACCTCAATAGTTTTGTCACCTCAAGAAAATCTTGCACAGCTGCAGTAATTTTCAGTAGGAAGATTTCATAGCTTGTGCTTTCATCTACACCTTTTTTCTAATGTTCCTTAACTTGTGAAGAAGAAAAAAAAAAGGGATCATAAGGCAAGGAAAATAGTTGCTAATCCTAGTCAAGGTATATTAAATTCAGTGATGCTCAGACATAACGTAAGTGTTCAGAATTTGTATATGAATGAAATTAAAAATATTCTGGGAGGAAAAGCTACCTAAATGTCAGAAAAAAAGAAATAGAAGCTATAAAACCCCATGAAAAATCACATAGACCAGAGTAAAATAGATGTGCTGTCTTTACTTAGCAAAGAAATCACAGAGGGTATGCAAATAGAGAATGAAAATGACACATTTTTACTTGATTCGAAAGCATTATCCATAATAGCATCTGCAATGTGTCTGCAATAATAGGGTGTAAATTGGAATTTACATAACAGATCTCTGGAAGCAGACTCTGAGTCACAGTCTGAAAACGGTGTCTCCAGTAGGGAACGTCAACCAGTAGCATGAGAACTTCGCAAAACACCTATTGCATATTCCGGGATTCACCCATTTGCCTCCTTTTCCTATTTGCATAGAGTATTCATCTCAGGCATCAGTTGTAATAATAACTCAAATAACTGGTCTTGGAAACCTTTGGTATGTTGCTCCTGCAACTCTAAGGAGTCATTTGAGTTCTTGTGAAGGGTGGTAGATTGACAGCCCTAAAAACTGGAAATCCTCTGTTTAGGTTCATCTCCCTCAGCCTGGGATTAAGACGCTGTTCCTGTCTTCCTTTGCCTGCAAGCAGGCTTGTTCCCGAGACGGCAGGTTTTGGTGTGTTCCGTGCCTGTCTTCCCATCTTCCTTCTGCCTCTCGGCAAAAGGGGCCCAGCCGAGCGGTCATGGCTGCTGTCTGTTGAGTGGGAAAATGAATCCCCAATCTAACTCAGCCAGCAGTAGGATTCTTCCACTGTTGTTTTTATTACCTCCATGATCAAGGCTTCAGTTAAGCGACAGTCCCCAGTAATATCCAGTCCAAGGATGGTTGGATGCCTTGATTCACATGGTGCTGCAGAGCTGAGGTCAGACCTGATTTAGTCCTGATATTCCTTGCCCACACAGTCGATGGTCCTTGCTCTGTCCTTCCCTTTAGTTTTCTAGCTGATGTACAGAATTTTTCAGGGCTAACTCGTGTTAAATCAGAGTCCAGCATGGCATTATTAATTCTGGATGAGCCGTGTTAGGTCAGATTTATGAATACTCCATTAGATTCTTGGGAATAATCTATCTGTCCAAATGTAGATGACCAGTATGGACCTCTTTTTTTGGAGCTTGTTCTCTATTATACTGATACACAATAGAGAGAACAGCACTTTTAAGGAGCTTCTCTGACCTTTCTCAGAGTATAGGGTAAAACAAATTGGGACCCTAAAAGCACTCAGTTCTCCCCATGGAATATATACCCCTAGGCCCATGTCTAACCTAACAAAGCCAGAGGTAGATACATGTTCAAACAGAGTAATGGCACCTTTGTAATTAACACCACCTATTTTTTTTTGCTAGATCACCTCAACCACCCTAAGGTTTTGGTATAATGAACCATAGTTAATGGTAACGTAGTGTCAGTCAATACAGGGTGAGGAGGGAAGGGATGGGATGTATCTCACACATCTTTATATTTTATCTTACGTGTCTA
Source organism: Charadrius vociferus (assembly GCF_000708025.1). Taxonomy (NCBI): domain Eukaryota; kingdom Metazoa; phylum Chordata; class Aves; order Charadriiformes; family Charadriidae; genus Charadrius; species Charadrius vociferus. The sequence continues at coordinate 9,485,705 of NW_009647680.1, forward strand.
AATATCTAAGAGGCTACAGAGATCTTGTAAATGTTCCTCTCCTGAATCCGAGTCCTAATCCAGATTTCAAAAGTGTCGTTAGATGTCATGGTAATTTTTGATACTATTCATTGTAATTTAGGACTGTGTATAGGTCGTTCAGGTCTGAGCTCTCTAATTAGTACGAGTGTTAGTTTTTCATGATGCAGAAGTCTGTCTGATAAGTATTAGATTGATACTATATACTTTTTTTTTTTTTTTTTAGATAAGGCATCAGATAGTGTTGTGCATTAATGATTTACAAGCATAAACCTCCTAAAATCAGAGAGGAATAAGTTTCCTGTATCCCATATCCAGTATGCTGAGCTGTCAGTCTCCCTCCAGTTCCGTTAAATATTTTAGTTTTTCTTCATTTCCAGAAAAAGTGTAAAAAATATCCTTGATAGTGATTAAAAATGTAAAAATACTAATATAATCTGCACTAGGTTGGTCTTTCCTAAATGTTTGCTTTCCCCAATTTACCTCCCTCAGACTCTTGGCTAACAAATACTTTTACTTTTACTCAAAGTAGCCATATCACCGATCCTTACATTTTTCTTCACTGCATGTTGTTTCATTTTGCTGACGCCTCAGTTGTTATGCCACATGCATTTTTTACTCAGTTTGAGTACGTCTCTAACAATACAAACTATTGGATTTTTTTAAATTGCATAATCCTGACACAGTTTTATGGCTTTCCCTAAACTCCCTCTATGATTAAACGTATTCTCAGTCTTCTTGTTGACTTAACTATTGAAAGTTCTCTGGCAAAACAGGCAGAACAAACTTCACTGGGAACTGTATATCCATCATAAAATTCCTCTAAAGTGTTATCTATCCAGGCTGGTTGTATTTTTCATGCATTATCGCAAATCAGCATCACAGATAGATTGCAGTTTGCAACCTGCAGTTGTTCATCGGAGTTAACTTGGCTGTCAGGACAGCCTTTTTGCAGTGCTTTAAGCTTTCATAACTTTTGTGCGTGAAACTGAACTATTTTTTCTAGCCAGCTGGGGGATCAATGCATGTGTCATTAGAGCACATGGAAAAAGGCTACGTTACCCTTTTGAGATTGATTTAGGATATGTGGCATCCCAGCCTTCCTCCTTTTTAAGAGTGCCTGCACAGAAATGAGTGCAGTATGGACCAACTGAAATCGCGAACCTTAAAAATATTTTACTTCTGTTTTAGATCATCCTCCAAATCTTCAAAATCATTCAAGACTTAGAACTCCACCACCTCCAATATCGCATGCTCACACCCCAAATCAACATCATGCGGCCTCCATCAATTCCCTAAACAGAGGGAACTTCACTCCACGCAGCAACCCCAGCCCAGCTCCTACGGACCACTCTCTTTCTGGAGAACAACCAGCCAGCACTCAAGAGCCAGCCCATGCTCAGGACAACTGGTTACTTAACAGTAACATCCCGCTGGAGACTAGGTAGGTCATTTTCTTTAGTACTTTAAAATGTTCTGGCTGTGTGTGCAAGGAATGCTATGGAAAATACGTGCATCTGTATAGCTGGCCGTTCAGTGTGTGAACTGGTGTTTGCCCTAAGTATTTTGAGTTGTATTTATTATTCCTTGTGTCTTTTTATTTGGACTAGGAGAAGAGGAAATTGCTCTTCTTTCATAAACTAAAAATGTTATCTTTAACAGCTGCTCGTAAGGTTATTTTCCTCATTGAAAATTGGAATCAGGATCATAGATTCAAATGTTCTTGGTTTTCTTTCTTTTATTTTCCTTTAATGTCTTTTCTTCCTATGTGGTAGGATAAATCAATATCCTATTTAAGAAACTAAAATCAGTCGATATATTGAAAAGATTTAGCCTTCTATCTGCGCCTCATCAAGCAGATACTTTTGTAGTACATCATTCAGGAAAGGTTGATCTTGTTTTACCTAATGAGGAGAGTTTGGCTGCAGCATTTTACTATCCTACAACATTGCTCCAGCAAGCATGAAACACTGGATAGCAGGGCATCGGTCAATTAATGATGTTTCCATTTAGCATTTTAATTCTTTTACACCTATGCAACACACAAAGGGTGTGACAGGGGTGCACTGAGTTGTTCTAGTTCATAGCTTTTTTTAGATTCTATGTAGGTTCTGGGAAAGGGAGTTGTCATACTCCCTCAGCCTCGGTCCTCCCATCCAACAGTGAGTGCATCTACTTCTTTCTGTCCCACTTGAAACTCAGTTTTTGAATTCACCAGAGGTTTTGTTCCTCCATTTCCTTTGCTTCTGAGAAACCACTGGAGATGCTGGAGTCATTAGCCCCTATAAATGGTGTCTTTTTCAGTCAGGAGAGAAGTCTTCCAGGCCTTCATTTTGCACTTAGCTGCCTTTTTCCCCTCATTTGTCTTACCTTCTCAAACCAACAAGAAAGATTTTAGACAGCAAAAAATATATACTAACTGAAAACTGACCCAGGGGCCAAATTTGTCATATCACTGCTTGTGGGAATCTCATTGAGACCAGTGGTAGCTGCATCTGTATCCTGGGACAAAATGTACCCAGTTTTGCCAGCTTTTGGTAAGAAAATAGTTTTTAAAAATGAAAGCATCTGTCGATCTTTTTGAGTATGAGCTCTGTCTGCTGGCCCTCTGAAACTTCCAAAACAGACCTCAATCTAACATTTTATGGCATTTAAGGATAATTAATTTCTCTGCGGCTGCTTCATTAAAATATAACCCAACTAAGAAGCTGCATCCAAAAGATTAAGGCAAAATTATAAGCGAGTACTGCAAGTGTGATTTGGCAACAGTTTCAGTAATTACATTGTGTTTCTAATTCTTGGGCATATATACCCAAGCAGTGACTTTTATGTGTTCTTTCTTTGGGAAAAAAAAAAAAAAAAAAAAAGAAAAGAAGTACTTAGGCGCCACTCCTGCAGCCCTTTTGTGAATAATCCTCTATAATTCTGGAGGAAGCCCCGTGCCTTTTTCTATACCAGGTTGTGAATTCGTTGGAGAAGAGATAATACGCTGCTTTAATAGTGCCGAGACATTCTCGCATCTGCCTGGAGTCTCTCAGAACCTACCACCTTCCAATTAAGGAGGAGTGTTGTTGCTGCTGGATCAGTGGAGGAATGTCAAAGATAAAAGGTCTTTGCTGAAAACATCCTGGCCCCATTTGTCCAGTTCTATTGGCAATCAGAGGCGGAGATGGAGAGATAACCCTACCATATCTTAATAAATGCAGGAGTTCATAGAACAATTATCTGGCTGGTCCTGGACTGCTCCTGTTAAATTGTAAAGGAGTACCTCCTTAAAGGCTGTCCTCTTTCCTTCTCCATGAAATCATTGTGGATGAAAAATTTTCAAGATCTGAAGCGCACTGTTCTTCCTGCAAGTTGGGCTGTTCACATTATTGCTGTTAACCGGCCTGAATGTTTGAGGTCTACCTTCACGAAGAGATTCTTCTGCGTCATTTGATGATTTCACTTGCGTCCCAAATGAGTCACATTTGTAGTTGATCCTTAATGTAACCATTTTATTAATTAGGTAGAAAATAGGTCATTTCAAGACTGCTGTGGCTTTTCACACAGTGGTTGGAATGGTGTAATTTTGCCCAGTGTCCCTTCAGACAATGAACATGTTGGAAAAGAATGTGTAATTTTATGCAAAACAGCAAATGAGCCCATTTACAGAGCACGACTGACAAGCTTTTTTTCCTTCACTAAACAACATTAAGAAAATAAAATGTGTTATAATGGTGTCGTAATGGAAGGATGCCGTGCTGCATAGATGATCAGTAAATCTGTGACAAATCTCG
>NW_009647680.1:9489561-9495933 GCF_000708025.1 Charadrius vociferus
AGATATAAAAGACCAGGCTTAAGAGCTGTTTAGCAAACTTGGATGCCCAATTCCACTTCTTCCATGAAGTTGTCCTTCCCCACTGCAAAGATTTTTAGAACCGAAAAAAAGACCTCCACCTAAGAGAATAAAATGTCCAATATGTAAAAAAAATAAATCCTGGCCGAGAGACATTAATCCAAGAATTAAGGCCTTTGAAGTAAAGCAATAGGAGATTATAGTAATCTCATGTCAAAAATGGAATTGTATTTCTGTTGAATATCCGTTTTTTTTAAAATCCCGTATTAGTGAATAGAGAGAGAAAACATGAAGAAAAAGCTACGTCTTTTAAACAGGGATTGTCACAAGCTGTGAAACGTGCCTACAGTTATAGATTTTAAGCGCCCCAGAGTTTGAAGGGGCTTGATTTTGACTGCTGTGGACTCCAGGCAGTATTCGGAACTGGGAATTTAGGATGGTTTGTCGCTGCCTGGAAATTTCCATACTGTAATGCAAAGGCAAGCAGAGATGCGTAGCACAAGTTTACAACTGACACAATAAGCATATCCTACATCTGAGGACTTTGTATGTTGCAAGAGGAAGAGCCCCTCCTCTTCTCTCCCTTCTTTTCATTAGTTTCCCTTTACTCCCTTTTCTCTGTTTCTCCTTCCTCTTTCTTTTCCTGTCTGCTCCCTTTTTTGTTGCTTTAAAAGCAATATATTATCAAGGGTGTGATGAGAAGATCTTTGCCCAGCAGTCACTCCTGACAGGTAAGTCAGTCCCCCCCTTATTTATTCCTCACAATTCCTTCTCCTGTGGTCTGTTCCTTTACATTTAACCTTAATAAATGCCAACTAGATGGACATTTAGTTGTCAAACCAACAGCTTTCAGGAGGCTTCCCTTCCCGGGAAATTTCATGTGGTAATCATGTCAGGTCAGATTCTGCCACCACAACTCATAATGAGAAGGGAGAGTGGTTTGTAACGAGACAGCTCTTCGCAGGTAATCTCCACGGGAGCAGCCTCTCTCCAGCCTGCAGCAGGGAGGACAGTCATGCATTAGTCACCTCCGTGACCCAGCGACCTCTCCGTTACAAATACAGACATTAGAAGATTATATAACCCTCCCCCGTTCTATTTTATCGACAATCCACAACTGAAATTCATGGAACCAATTTGACATGGATTTTAACTACTGATGAACTTGTATTGATTGGTGTGTTGCTGGATGCCTTGCCTCTTACCCATTAAATGCTCAGCGCATGCACGTATGTTGCTTCTTTTTGCATTGAATCCAACATCCAACCTTTCCGGCATTCCCAGGGAATGTGAGGAAGCCGCAAACACTTGGGGATGGATCGATGTCTCAAGTGCCATGGCACACAGCTCATGCATGTCAACCCACCTTACTCCAAAGCTACGAATAGGAGACACTTTACTTTCGGTCAGATCAAGGAGTAGATCTGTTCTGTCAAAGCAGACCAGAGGCCTCCAAGAGCAGTGAGTTGAGCTAAGCAAGTGCTGGCATTAGCAGCGGGAAGAGAAAGAAGCAGAAATGAGAATTAAGGTTGGGGACATTTTAGAAGAGACAGTATCAAGGTTTGTATGGTGTGACAGGGCTGGTTTCTCTTGGTATGGCGTGTTACCTGAATCCAGTTTCTTTGACAGAGGGGTTCTCCTTTGAGTTCACATCATGTCACTTATATCCTGTAAGCGTTCTGCATAAGTGATAAAGTGTCACAATGCTGTTATATTCCTTTTGCTAGTTTTGGTCAGGGAATTTAATGCTGAAAACAGACATAGGCAAAATCAGGACTGTTTTTTTGTTGTTTTGAAAAAAGATGGGAAGAACATTTTTTTTCCAGGTCTTGAGAAACAAGCCTGAAGGTGAGAAAGACACAGTCTGTTCCCAGCTGTGCCTCTGACTTAATTCTTTATGTTCTTGCTATTCTCCTCAGAAAGTACAAAGCAGTTTAGCATATATAGGTCAAAATGTGACTCATCAAAGTACATGCCGGGGAGGCAAGATATTGCAAAATTCCACTATTGTGTGCTAAAGTCAAAACCAGACTTTTTCACATACAGGCCCTGAGTGTCTTACCTATTGCCTGTATTATCTAGACTACAGCTGATACTTTGGTATTGGAATTTGGGTTACAGCATAACCTTTTTCCAGCTTCTACCTGTTTATCACTGAGAGACTTTTATTTGGAATTCTCAATTTGAGCAGAACTTGCATTTTCAAACTTCTAAATAGCAAGTTATTGTTCCACAAAGGGAAACTAATTAATCAAATTGGTAATTAAAAAGTTCTCAAATTCAAAACTGAAACCTAAGTAAAGGAGTGGCAGTTTTTCGCTGGAAATCCGTGAGGACGTTAGATGGAACTGTGCTACTGAGGTATTGGCCGCAGCGGGGTATAGATACTGTGCTGTGCCTTCTCAGAGTAACGGTAACGCAGCCGCAGGACTGTAACAGGGTTACAGCTGTGCTGGATTGAAATCTAGTCTTTTGAATCCAGCAGTTCAGAAGGTTTCACGCGTCACTGGCAATAAATAATGTGAAATGAACAAAGACATCAACTTTTTTTTATACATGCACATGGGCGTGTGTGCTTATACGTGTGTATATGCATATATATAGAGAGTATATATAGAGAAGTGAGCATTCTTAAAAGCTATATATGTATATGTGTAGCATCTTATACATATAAATATATGGTCCATCATTCTAATTCCATGCACAACTGCACTATAACCATTGTGGTTTATAAGATCACACTTCATATATGCATGACTCACTGGCTTCATTCATGTTTCCATATGTATGTAGAAACATAGCAAAGCAGACATTCCTAGAGACATTGCAGGACAACCTCATTGAGATGGACATTCTCACCTCCTCCCGACATGACGGTGCTTACAATGATGGGTATGTGACACTTACGTGGTCTTCCTGTTTACTGTACAGTCATTATGATCCTTGCATGAAAGCATTTGGTCATATCAATGATGTTTAAGGGCAACACCATTGCTGGCCTCTTCCAAGGTGGCTTTAAAAAAATGAGGTTCTGGAGCTTGGAGCACTATGTCCTTTACATATTAATGGCAGACTCATTAATATGCTAGTGAGCCGCAGCATGCCATTTGCTTTATTCCCTTGTTGTTTTGAAAGTCATTTCGTTAGCAAGAAGTACCTACAGCAAGTTTGAGTCCCATATAAACTTAAGATTAATTTCATTTTCATAAAAATCTTCAACCATTATTGTGCTGGCAGCCTGATGGTTAGTTGTTGAACTGATATTTCCACATACCTTGTCTTACATGCGTCTACTAGTGCTGTACGTAAGCCAAGCCTTTGATTTTGACTTAACCACCCATTCTGGCATTTTTACCTAATTTTTGATCACTTAACTTTTAAGTTATAATCAGTTTTTAACTTGACATTTAGTGCCAAAAGTGCTGATCTTGTGTTGGCAGTTTCTAATCTGGTAGCCATCATTAGCTGAAGATCTAATTGGTGTACTTGAACACTGCAGGTACCTCTTTGCTCAGAACAGATACATCTGTGTCTAAATAAATGCTTTCTAAAACAGGATAGTATCTGACTCTTTATAAAATGAATGTTTTGATGTAGAGCATTAGTAGAAATAATGAATCTTTGTCTAATGCTCAGCAGTCACACTTAGAGTACCAATAAAACCATGGCTGTAATACTACAACCACCTCTTCTGGAGAATTATGTGTTACTTTATAGTGCATGAACCAGTGGCTTTTCTGCATGGTGGTGTTTCTGCATGTGTCGTTTCCCTCCGTGATTGCACAAGTGGCTTCAAGGGGAAAATAGAGTCACGTCTTCATCTGGTATAATCCACCAGCTTGACTGACTCCCGTGGACCCATGCTGGTTGCATTTATGCTGGCTGCAAATCTGTCCCCATAAACCATGGGAGAAGGTGCAAACTGCACTGGGGCTGTTCCTCAGTCCTCACAAGCTTCATTTTTATTTGATATCAGCATGGTGATAGACGAGTCAGGGCCGTTTCCCAAGTTTCATTCCCGGAATTTGAATGCATTGTACTTCATGATGTCCCACCAAAATTAGGTTTTTCATTTAGGGTTCCCACGGAGAGAACTCCCATTGGGACATTTCGTTTCAGGAACTCATGGTCTGCAGTGGGTTCTTTTTGTGCTGACTTTCATGAGTCTCACACACGGTCCTCATAGGCTGGCTCTCAGGCTGCTTTTGTAGTACCGGGCAAAATGCAGTGCCTCCCAATGTGTCACTGGACAGGAAACGCTGTTGCCTTTGACAGTAATTCACGCTTTTTAAAGGTAGGCATCAAACCGGGGTGCTGCGGACTGCTTTCTGGAAGCAGGTGCCTCTCCCCGCTAGCGATACACAGGACTTGAATTCGGGGCTTTGATGCTTTTAGCCATGCCATTGTCCGACGCTGAAATTTGCTGGGTGGGGACAGTGTGAATATTCCCCTCTGTGACAATTTGGGTGCTATGGAATGGCTTAAGCTCTATTTCCCCATCTCCATTCACCGACGCCATACAAAAAAAAAAAAACAAAAAAAGCTCTCAGCAGTGATCAATGAATTGGTAAACGCTTTCCCCTCTTTAATCCGACCCACTCTCCTCTTCAGTCTCCGTAGGGCATTTCTGTGGGAGCGTGAGCAGGCCCCTGGTGCTGCCCGTGCCACCAGTCTGTCGTAGCTGTGCTTGGGGTATTCATCTCGCTCTAACGCCACCTCTTCCACAGAAGGGACTCCTGCCCTCGAGGAGTTCTCTGTGGCATTGTTGGCACTGTGATTTTCTGTTTCGTTTGTTTGCCTTTACTCCGTGTGACTTGCCTTTGATTTTTATTCTTCTCTTTCGTGCATGCCATCCATGTCCGTAGCCAGCATTGTGTGGAGCTGCTTTCCTCGTCCCGGTGGCAGTCGCCGTCCTCCCACCCCACGTCTCCCTCAGCTTCCGTCCCTGTGAGGAGTCACTTGCTGTTGGTCTTTCTTCCCTCAGGCACTTCCTCTTCAAACCTGGAGGCACTTCTCCCCTTTTTTGTACAACGTCGCCGGGATATCCCTTGACGTCCAGCACTGTGTACTCACCTCCCCCTAGGCCCCTTCCCAGAAGTACCTTCTCCAGGCCCGCCTTTAACCTGAAGAAACCCTATAAGTACTGTAACTGGAAGTGCGCTGCTCTGAGTGCCATTGTCATCTCAGTCACGCTGGTGATCCTGCTGGCATATTTCATAGGTAAGCTTATTTCTGGTATTTGGCTTTTTTTTTTTTTTTTCTGCTCTTCTGCCGTTTCTCTACAAACCCACCCATAATGCTAACGTTTGGGAACCAGAGGGTCCAGATCGTGGTATGAAGTAACAGGGAAATAAGGCCTCTGTTGACTTAATTGGGGTTGCAGCGGTATGGTAGGGAGCCTAACACAGGTCCTTGAGCCAGAAGAGCTTAGTAAAACATAAGGCATACATTGGGCTCCCTTTAATCGCATGGACTGTTTACTTTCTGCAGTGGAAAGTGTACCTGGCACGAGACAAACCCACCAGGTTTTCTCAAAGCAGCCCATTAAAACAGGCAGTGAGGTCCATGTCCCAATCACAGTCGCATCCAGATCCGTGGAATTCTCTGATGTTGACTTTGACCGGAGCAGGGTCACAACCAAGATCCTGACACCCAAAAATATGGTTTTATTCTGTGGCTTGGTGGCACATCGTAGCCATTTAACCAACGATATTGAAGTTCACAGGGTGAGCTGGAGGGTGGGGAAGGACTGAGTTTAGATTGTGGTCCGACAGGACCTGGAGCAGCAGTGGCTTTTTCTTGTGCTATGCATAATCTGAATTTCTTTGGTTTATAAGAGTTGTCATTGTTCATTGCAAAAAAGTGTTCTCAGTGTTTGTTGCAAAAGTAATTGAAATCTTAGAAGTGAAAATTGTATTTTTCAGCCTGTAATGTTGAGGTGTTACCATTACTTTTTCTTCAGTTAGAGATGATATTCGTGTTATAAATGTCTTACAAAGGTTCATTCCTGGACTTCTATTTTAAACTTTCAGTGGGGCAAACTCTAGTTGTCAGACACTTACAGATGTGATCATAGGTAAAAAAAGCCCATTTCTCATAGCACAAATGAGTCTTTTTGATTTCGCTGTGACTTCCTGTACGCTAATGATCTATAAAAGGTTGTGGTTAGAATTACAAATCTTAGGCTGGATCGAAAGATTTTTTCTTTCATTTCACATGAGTATAATTAGCGCTACCACAAAGGATTGCTTTTACTGTGTTCCTTTTATGTACACTTCTTTAATGACTGATACTTTTCCACTTCTGCCTTGCATCATACTCTGGTCACTTTTATGCTTCCTGTAAGAAGAGCAG
>NW_009647680.1:9495992-9516179 GCF_000708025.1 Charadrius vociferus
ATTAATTAACCAACATTAAATCAGCAGCAGTTTGATGAAATATGCAGTCAATTTCCATCATTTGCTATGTACATTTGGACTCGCCTTTCTCATTTGTCTGGTATTCTCCTTACGCCCTGAACATGGTTCCTTTGGACATTATCTCAGTGTGTCAGAGGAGTATCATTATAACTCAGACGAGCGGTGCCTGTTAATTCTGACGGAGGAGGTGTGTGCCGTTTGATAGATTGAGAAGAGTTTGGTTTGCCATTCGGTATTCTCCCAACTCAAAAAGTTTTTTTCCGAGTTCTGAAAAGATCAGGCTCCTGTTTAAAATCGCAGTGCGTGTGGTTAAAAGGTAGGTCCATTGAGTGCTCTCCCATCCTTTGTTCCCTGTTCAGATGAATTCCGTGGCATTTGCCAGGCTCCCCGGATGGCTGGCAAGGTGCCAGAAATGCTGATCAGGTTGAACTGCTGTAATTACGGGTCATAATTACTAATTTCTAAAGGAACTATCAATTATTAAAAATCAAATTCGATGGTTCAGTTCAGCATAAACATATTTAGCAAAGATTGTCTCTACCAGACCCAGTGTTCTAATCAACAAGCAAAAAGGCAGATATTTAATTAGATTTTGATGAAAAATTGTGTTTAATTTCAAGTATAATCAATTATTAATTACTGTAATGAGTGACTCTGGCGGGGTTTACTAATTAACTCATTTAAAAATTATGAATAACCTTTTCATTTGTAATTATTTTCTACATCCTGTCAAGTTGCAGATGAGAATTGTATCACCTAACCCAAAAGAAAAAAAAATGAATCAGGGAGTCAAAATGTTTGTATTTGCACTAAGTTAAGCCGAGGCAGTTTGCGTTCTGAGAAAAACTACGCACTTCTTAACGGGAGCTTGTTCGTTCTTTTCAATAACCTGATCTGTTTGCAAAACAAATCGCTGTTTTTCCTTCAGGTTTTTTTCCCCCCCCTGATATTTGCATAGTTGCATTTTCTTACAGATACCTTTCCACATTTAAGCAGCATCTTGCTCTTTTCGATGCTATGGGGACTATTTGAGTGGTAAGATAGAACTTAATCATGAATAAGAAGGTCTAATCTATATAACAGCTCGTGAGTGTTGGGAACTTGGCTACTTTCCACGTGCTCTTGTTGGTTAAAACAACCATAGAAATTATCTTTTTAATGACCATTTTCGTCCTCCAAAGCAAACTGAGGTCATTGGAAAGACTCCCGTTTAAGTGAATGGACTTTGGATCAGGTCCCGTGGCAGTGGCTTGGCGTTTACTCTGGTTTTTAATACACTGATTGGTTGATGGAAATACTTCAGAGTAATGTCTCGGGCTTCAGGATGCTCTTCACAGCATCAGGCACGTCACAGTCATCCATTTAAATATTAAAAACTACCCATTGCAGGCCTTACCTACCCGTACAAGTGTGTGGAGCGAGAGACTTCAGGAGATCCACGAGGGACTCAGCTGTTAGCAATACTTTTTGTGTGAGGGATGCTCAGACACAGCTGTGGTGGACGACCATGTGAGGCAGGCAGAGCTGCGTGGAAACAACAAGGTGTCGGGTCATTTCTGAAGGTCTTTGCTGAAGCCGGTTCATTATTTAAACTCCTCTGAAGCACTTGCAAAATTGCTTGTTTAAGGCTAAAAGGCAGAGTTTCCATTATTTTATGAAAGTCTTTATGGTATTTAATAGTCTGAGGCTCATTTATCTTGCTGGGCTTTTTCAGAGAAGAGGAGAGGAGGCATAAATAGAAGTCCGTGGAAGCTGAACGGCGGGTATCACGTGTCAACGCTGTGATCGAGCTGAAGGTTTTACAGGGCTGAGTCACTGGTCTGGAGAGATAATGACAAACAAAATATAACAGGGTATATTAAGCACCGAAAGCTGGTTTTCATTTGAATTAACCAGCTTTTGATTGACTTGTTGCCACCTTTTCAAATATTCAGAGACACACACTAAGGCAGTGGCGACAATGCACATCAAAGTTTTGCACACACACACAGCTTATGCAAATCTCATGAGCTCCACGGAAGCTTGTCTCGTGGGGTGAGAACACCAAAGAGAAACGCGGTGGCAGATCGGGGCTGTAACATTACAATGGCAGGAACGGCACCGCTGGAACCACTGAAACGAAAGGCTTCTTTTAAGCAGCTTGTAACTGCCCTGCAAATTTGCGGCTCCAGGAGGTCGTGGAGAGACACCACTTTAAAAACTGAATTTCCCATTTTAGGATTGTCCATTCAATTGACAGCTAGACAAGGAAAATTGTCATGGCTTTTGCTGGGATGTGAAGGGGTCTCTACGCCGTGGAGCTCTGCCTGGGAGGGCTAATTTATAGTGAGATTCTTACGGCAGAGATAATACCACGCGGTATGTTGCTATCCAGATACTTTGCCAGCAGAGTTTCTGGACCTGGCAGATGCCAGGCTTGCTAGCGTAGCACTGTACTACTAGTATAGCATTGCTGCACTGCTTGGGAGGAAGATATCACGAGTTTAGAAACAGAAAAGACCTGTTTGATTGTCCAGATCTCCATGCCCAGCAGCTGTTTGGCTAGATCCGCGGAACAGTTTCGAAATGAATTAGGGATGGAGAATAGTTTCTTTCTTCTGAAACAGAAGGTATTATCCGCTGCCTGATGTAGATTCCAGACTAGATGGAAGTACAATTTGATGTAGTTAGGCACTTGCAATTTTCCTATACTTAAGCATGTGCTGCGGTTGCATTGCATGAACAGCAAGAAAGATGGGCATTTGATTTAGATTAAAGTTAGGGCTGGAAAACATATTATGCAGCCAAAACAGTCATTCCGTTGATTGGAGTCAGAGCTCTCCCTACTCTTCAGCTCTGTGTTCGTTTGAACTCTGTACAGATGCAGCTTCACTTAAAGAACAGTGTTGCTTGCTACAGGCAAAATGCTTTGACAGTAAAACTGTGCGAGGACTATGATGTGTATATAAAGTGTCTTTCTTTTTATTGTCTAAGAATCACTCCAAAAGCTAAATTTAGTTCAGTTTGTCCATGATTCTTTGATGCTGTGTAGTAAACCCAATTTAAAGCAGCTCTCCAAAGCTCTTAGCTATCTAACTAGTTAGCTATGGATGTATAGTGCACCAATTACCGTGGTGTTTGCATGCCACTTGAGATCAATAGGAAAAGATGCTAATGCTTAATTATTAAACTTGAGCTATATCTATTAATCTTACATTTATACCTTGATTTTAAGGGTTTTATTCAAGTTAAAATATAAGCTAATTTATTACCCCGCCAACAAGTTTCTTTCATTTTCTGCTTTAAGATTTCTTTTCTGATCCCAGATTAAGTTCTATTTTGCTACTGTTGCTATTTGTTCTTTTGATTTGCAGGGATCTTTCAGTGTTTTCTGTTTCTCTCTTATCTTAGATAAAATGCAGAAATGGTAGCTAAGCAATCTGTTCTAGCGAAGCCTTTATGTTATGAAGTCAATCTGTCACCTAAAGAGCAGCTTCCAGGTCCCTTCTTGGTTCTTTCACATCTTGACAAAATTACTGCACACAGTTCACTTGATAACTTTGGGTCTCATTTACTTCATTTTACCCTTAATCTATAAAACGGTGAGATCCGGTCTGAAAGGTGCTATAGTATTATCAGTAATATATTTATGTACTGTAGATGTCTGTGAAGCACAACATTTCAGGGTACTGGTTAAGAGGGACTGTCATCACGACCCAACACCACCATTTCTATCTTTTAGAGTAGAACTTGAATATGTGGGTTGTTTTCTTTTAAAGCTGGCTCTTATTGTACCGAATGCATACAAGGATGGTTAGTGCCACTCACAGAATCACAGAATTTTCAGAGTTGGAAGGGACCTCTAGAGATCATCTAGTCCAACTCCCCTGCTAAAGCAGGATTGCCCAGAGCACATTACTCAGGACTGCATCCAGGTGGGTTTTGAAAATCTCCAGAGAAGGCGACTCCACCCCCTCCCTGGGCAGCCTGTGCCACTGCTCTGTCACCCGAACCGTAAAGAAGTTTTTCCATGTGTTGGAACAGAACTTCCTATGTTCCAACTTGTGCCCATTGGCCCTCGTCCTGTCACTGGGAACCACCGAGAAGAGTCTGGCTCCATCCTCCTTCAACCCACCCTTTAGATATTTGTATGCCATAATAAGGTCTCCCCTCAGCCTTCTCTTCTCCAGGCTAAAGAGTCCCACCTCTCTCAGCCTTTCCTTGTAAGGGAGATGCTCCAATCCCTCAATCATCTTGGTTGCCCTTCGCTGGACTCTCTCCAGCAGTTCCCTGTCCCTCTTGAACTGGGGAGCCCAAAACTGGACACAGTATTCCAGTTGTGGCCTCACCAGTGCCGAGTAGAGGGGGAGAATGACCTCCCTCGACCTACTGGCCACACTCTTCCCTATGCAGCCCAGGATTCCATTGGCCTTTTTGGCGACAAGGGCACATTGCTGGCTCATGGACAATTTGCTAGCTACCAGGACCCCCAGATCCTTCTCCTCAGAACTGCTTCCCAGCAGGTCCACCCCTAACCTATACTACTGCCTAGCATTCTTCCCCAGGTGCAGGACCCTGCACTTGCTTTTGTTGAACCTCAATCCCTCACTAAGTTGTACAGTTTAGATGACATCTAACTCTTTCTTTCATACCCAGCAACATTTGGGAAATACGGACCTTGTTCTTCTCTTGCACAGGCTCCTCTTCAACTGGAGCTACTCCGGTTACTTTAGCGCTCGTTCAAACGCAGTCTGAGCTGGTGCCATTGGTCCCAGCATCTGCAACAGGAGCTCCACCAACCCTAGAAAAGTTCGCATATAATTTTATGTATTCCCGATTCTGGAGATTGACCTGACTAATCACAGAAGACAGATATTAACCCTTCAATCCAATTGTGAATTCTTCTTGTCTCATTTGTTGTTGAGCTCCAAATTTTTACCCCTGTAATTATCTCAGGAAAGCTGACACGAAAATACTCTCAGCCCCGTGGATGCCATCAATGTGAGCTTCCAGCTGATCGTTCAGAACTGCATGATTTCAGATAAGTTGCAGGAATCTTTTTGCATCTTTTTTTAATCTTTTTTTTTTTCCCCCATAGCAGAGAGATGGGAAGATCGCAGGGCTTTGTGTTAGCCTCGACCACGCTTCGCTCTCGTTAAGGAACAAGTGTGGGCAGCTGCTGGGTGTAAAGTTTACAAGAGGCTGGCTGAGGAGCACTGAGCTCAGGAAAGCTGCCGGCGGGAATCTGGCAAAAGAAACTTTTCCTGGTCAGATCCACAAAGAATTAGTGAATCTCTCAAATGTTTCAGCTCCCCTCACTTTACTGATATTCCCCCTTCTTCCTCTCCACGTGTGGGCACGCGCAGTGTTGTATAAAACACACATAGATCTCCAAAGAACAGCTCAGTATAGCTACATTAACATTATACATTATACATTAAGGAATGTTATGTATACATTTTACCTGACATGACCAAAAAAAGGCATTTGGTTGTTAGCGCTGTACCTGTGCACAACAAATTGCCAGAGAGATGAGAAAGACGCAAAATTAAAACCAAGATGAGCCCTATTTGTTTTTGTATTTCCCCCTGGTTTGTTGTCTTTTGTTGCAGCTTTAGTGCATGGCGATATGAGTTATAACTCAGATTTTATTTTCCATCGCCTGCAAAGTCAGGAAGAGCTGTTTGTATTATTAGAGGATTGTCTATGTCTCTTTTTTGATTTGGATTTTGCATTGTATGTTTGGATAGCAGCTACTGTTAGCTTTATAGTTTAGAATAAAGGAAGTACAAGTGATTTAACCACAGCTTTAAAACAGAGGTGATAAAGGTGCAAGATCCCACTTTAAAGCTATTCTTGTGAAGATCAATTCCTTCAGGTGGGTGCTAAAAAACTCACCGTAGAAACTCCATTAAAGAACATTCACTGTTTCGACCTAAATAACCTGACATTAAAATTGTTGGGATAGGAGAAATATACGATGATGTATATCCACTGTTGAAAGAGAGACACGGCCAGAAAATATTACTGGAAAAGGATAGTAGAAGATAATATAAACCCACTAATTTTCTTAGAGTTGCCCAGTGTGGGCAAACTGGGAAGTATTAAAATTTAGGTATTCCATTTGATAGCAACATCTACTGAAACTCAGTCGCAAAATTTCTGCTTTGCAAAGCGGTTAACACTTCTTCAGAGTCTACACTGATAAAGAGCCTGGACAAGTACCACATCTTTTAGGAACTAATTTGGTGTTTATTGGAAGCAAGAAGAAGCAGGAAGATTCCCAAAAATTTTTATTTAAATTTTTTGCTTAATTTTTAATTTTAAAAGCCATAATGACTGTCAGATCATGTAGACTGACCACTTAGGGCACTGAAGGCTAGTAAACTCCAGCTGCTTACTCTGCTATTTTACGTAGGTGGGTCACATACCTACTTCAGTTCACTTTTTCACAACTTACAGGTGTAAGGATCTCATTGGCTCTTTTTGGCTATAGAAATTACATTAGGGTTTTGTTACGCAGCATCTTCTTCTGCTTTCTCCTTAAGTCTTTTTCATTCTCTGCTTTCTAGAAGCCAATGTCCCCCTTCACGGACACCTCTCTTATGAAGACAGGCAGAGAGACTTGGGGTTGTTCAGCCTGGAGAAGAGAAGGCTCCAGGGAGACCTATAAGGTCTTAAAGGGGCTTCAGGAAACCTGGAGAGGGACTCTTTATCAGGGGATAAAGTGATAGGATGAGGGGTAACTGTTTTAAACTGAAAGAGGGGCGATTTAGGTTAGATGTTAGGAAGAAATTCTTTACTTGGAGGGGGGTGAGACACTGGCCCAGGTTGCCCAGAGAAGCTGTGGATACCCCATCCCCATCCCTGGAGATGTTCAAGGCCAGGCTGGACGGGGCTTTGGACAACCTGGTTTAGTGGGAGGTGTCCCTGCAGGGAGGTTGGACTATGTGGTCTTTAAAGGTCCCTTCCAGCCCAAACTATTATATGATTCTATGAACTTGTGATCCATTTCCGTAAGTGTATAGGCTGGCCTTAGACATGTTTTGTTTGAACCTTAAGCACGTTTTGTTTGATTCAATCAAATCTGGTAGCTGTCCAGCTCTCCTATTTATCTGTTCTGTCCTCATCATTGTATTTGTCACCTGAATAGTCTTTACGTCATCTGCTTGTTTAGTCATCCATGATTTTATATTTACTTACGTACCATTGATGTAAATACTGGATAAATTCAGGCTGGCTATCAGTTGTTGAATTTCACAAGAAATTTTAACTTTTGATGGTTATTCACCAGTGATGATGGTGTTAAGGTCTTTCAGTTAGTTTTTAAGCACACGTATGCATTGCTTTTTACCATTGGAAAGTGCTTGTTTCTTCAATCAAGAGTCATACCAAATTAAATCATATGTCTTACTAAACTGTAATCTCGTCAAAAAAATGAGTAACTGTTTGTTTCTTGAGGTCTGTTTTTCAGAAAAGCGATACGGTTGGCCTGAGTTCCCATACATTCGCTTTCTTCATTTGTCATCAGTTGAATTCTGTGTTATGTGTTCCATTATTTTGTCTGTAATAGATGTCAGGCTACCCGATATAAGTGACTTGCATCCTCTCCTTTTCCCTTCTTAAATATTTGTACAGCATTAACCCTGTTCTAATCTCTTGGTGGCTGCTTCAGTATTAATCAGAGAGTCAGATTCCTCTTCTGCTAGCTCGTCTCATTTACTGGGTACCAGTTAAATGAGCCTGCAGATTTAAAAATGTTTGTAGATGTAGTTTAATATAATTCTTGGTTATTAATGGACTGGAAAAAAAACTTATTTCCTGTGAAATAATTGCATTATCGTAGTTATTTTCAAAAACCAGAACAAAAATTCTTACTGAACACTTCAGGCTTTACTATAACATTATTAACAATTTCCCCATATCCATCAAGTAAATAGCTATATTGTTGCTCAGTTTACTAGGTTTCAATGCACTTAAAAAATGTTCGCTGTTCTTTGTTTTTTTCAAGCCGTGTATTTTTTTCTTCATGTCCTCAGCTTCCTTTATCAATTCTCTGCATGGTCTTAGATTTATATAGATTACTCTCTGTTTCCCTATTGTTCTATGGTTTTATATATATATTTTTTTTACTTCTGCTTATTGTTTTATTTTGACACTGAATGAAGAGGTCCTTTTGTCAAAGTCTGATCCTCTTTCATCATGGCGGGATCGCTGGAAGAATGACTTCCATTTAGAAGCAGACCATCGATGTGACTGATTCCTTACCGGGTTGAAAGCAGGTTGGGGCTGTGTATCCAGAGCGCTCTTGGAGTTTGCATCAGTGTGCCACGAAACCATACGTCAGTCACTTAACATCACAATTAGCCCTTTAGATGCCCGATCCTTTCTTAAATTTAAGAATCTTTAATACAAGGAGGGGTGAGTTTAATTCCATCTGCTTTTATTAAATGGCAAGATATGGGCTCTTAGCTTTTATTAGCTCTTATCAGTTGCTTTTACTGAGTTTTTATAGTTGCTGTATGCCCCCAGAAAAGAAAGTAACAGCACGCTGACACCAAAAGCGCTGGCCTTGCATTTATGACAGTGGCACAGATGTGCTGCTGTAATCTTCATTTCACGGCTTAGATTGACCTTTGCACACAGGCGCTGAAAAGAAATCAATTTTACAGATCTTAATATCTACTGGAAAGAGTTCTCCTCGAGTCCATGTTTTTATTTCATACTAATTAGTGTGAAATAACATAATTTA
This sequence comes from Charadrius vociferus, assembly GCF_000708025.1. Taxonomy (NCBI): domain Eukaryota; kingdom Metazoa; phylum Chordata; class Aves; order Charadriiformes; family Charadriidae; genus Charadrius; species Charadrius vociferus. Next base: position 9,504,745 of record NW_009647680.1, read on the forward strand.
ATTGCAGTTAAGTGGAGACAGAAAGAAGCGTTTCCTGTAATGGGCTTTCTTTCAGTGTTTTTAAATACCATACATTTTTGTGGGTAACTGGTTACAAGAGTAAGCTCAGTTAGGGATGTCACTGACAGTGAAAAATATTCCTCAGTTACAGTTTAGAGTTTCTCTCCCATCCTTTTCTAGCATAAATTAGAAGATGGCTTCAAAGCCTGATTTGCGGCCAGGTCATACATTTCTATTGGATGTGTGCAGCGATGCATTCTCTAAGGGTTTTTTACCTGTAGTTAAAGTTGAGCTATGAGGTAGATATACATCTTTATAGTGTTAAGTGAGGCGTTGTTGTTAAGTATACTGCTTAGGTAACATACCAGATGACCTGTAAAATAAAGAACAAAAAGTCCAATCCGCTCTATCCCTCTGTGACAAGATTTCAACACCACTGTTTATGCTGCAACTTAAAAGCTCCAAAAGGACCACTTATGCAGTTCACGGTGAGATACCAGAATCTGATGCTCAATAAATAGATATTTAGAGGTTGTTGAATCTCTGTCTTTAAGTGAAAAGCTGATAAACTCTCCCACCATCACCAGCTTTTCCTATCTCCCACTTTATTTAATTTTATCGTACCTTAACTGGCCTCATTGCAGTCAGAAGCTTTTGCCTAGAAAGATGATGAGAACAGCATATGTTAGCTGTTTTCAAATACGGTAGCGCGTAACACAGCAGCAGCATCGCACCTTGCTTGCCTGGTGCAACTGTAGCATCACTTCATTATGCAAAGAGACTCTTTAAAAAGCAAAGCAGAACAAGGCAGTTAGCAGAGATGATGGCTATGCTTACACTAAGTATTTCAAAAGAAACTCTAATTGGACTATCAGTGGAGCAGAATCTCATTTAATTATGGCAGAAATTATAATGAAATCAAGCATCAAAAGGGCTTCCTGATGCTTTTGGTGAAAAAAAATCCCACAATCTAGGCATAATGATATTCCAAACAGAATTAATCCGAGTGGTCAGTAACAGTTTATTTCTATTAGGATACTTTCTCTAGTCAAACTGGATCATGGGCTACTCTGGGTTGTGAAACATGTACGTGGGACCATTCTGGGCATCCAGCTGGTTCAGAACAGGTGCATTTCTATACTGTTAAACTCTTATAGATAGTCACACCCAAACTATCTATTGAGAATGATCTCTGGTCCTTGCTGGCTGAACGGTGCACGGAAATTCAGAAGGTGTTGGCTGAGCAGAGCCAAAATCACCGTCGTCTCCTTCCTAACAAATTAATATATAGTTTTATAGTTTTTATAGGTTTAACTTGACAGTTATAGACTGTCAAGTTCCCCGGGTTGGCACTGATTAGTTCACTAATATCAACATAGTCTTTGGGGATGAGAGACAGGGCAGTGTGCTATGTCCCGGAGCAAGAACTTTGATAAATTCATATTTAATGATGAAACAAAATTATCATGGCCTAAATGATCACAACTGAACATATCGTAACCAGACCTGTGAGGTCTGGATCCCTACTGCCAGTGTACTCTTCGACAAAGCTTTACTGCTGAATCTACTGTTATTTGTGTTATTGTCCAGAGGAGAGCCACGAGGATGATCCAAGGGCTGGAGCACCTCTCCTATGAGGAGAGGCTGAGAGAGTTGGGGGTGTTCAGCCTGGAGAAGAGAAGGCTCTGGGGAGATCTTATTGTGGCCTTCCAGTACCTAAAGGGGCTACAGGAGAGGTGGGGATGGACTTTTTACTAGGTCACCTAGTGACAGGATGAGGGGGAATGGCTATAAACTGGAAGAAGGCAGGTTTAGGGTAAAAATTAGAAAGAAATTTTTCACTTTAAGGGTTGTAAGGCACTGGAACAGGTTACCCAGAGAAGTTGTGGCTGCCCCATCCCTGGAGGTGTTCAAGGCCAGGCTGGACGTGGCCTTGGGCAACCTGGTCTAGTGGGAGGTGTCCCTGCCTATGGCAGGGGGGTTGGAATTCGATGATCTTCAAGGTCCTTTCCAACCTAAATCATTCTGTGATTCTATGATTTATATTCATATTGCAGAAGCGCGGAAGTAAGGAAGAATCATGAATAGAAAAGACTCTTTTCTATTAGGAAGAACAAACAATAGCGTGTGCTTTATCATATCCCTGATCCACCCAGAGGTGGCTGCCACAAAACTAGAAAATCTGAGTTCACGTGTGCTCAGTGGAGACCTGTTTAGAGTGCAGGAGCAAAATTGTCTGCACTGAGCGTATTCCTTCCCTTTCCACCCCCTCCAACTGCTACCAACCGGGCTGCACATATGGCATCCCTAGAAAGCAATTGAACGTGCCACAGTGCTGGAGTTGCCAGGGTTGAGTGGCAATTTCTGTGCAATTGTTCTGCTCAGCGTTGGGCCAGTGGAAAAAAAAAAATAGCCTGTGATGAGGGAATTAAAGGCTATTACAGAGTACATATGCATACAGGGGCTGGTCTGAAATCACACAAGCAGTCTTAATTCTGTTCTTTGCTCACTTCTGAGTGCTTGACTTGGCGAACTCCGAGTTTCTTTAGCAAATGCTTTTTTTAGGTGTAATTAAACATAAAGATGGCTGTGGGCCTTTTAAGAGAACGCTGTGGGTTGCTCTTGCCAGCACTTGCCTTAATCTATGTGCTGGATTTAGTCCTAAGTCCAAGGGAACAAATCATCAGGTTGCGTTAAGTTTCGTTATTGAGAGAGCTTTTCACACTGATCTGAACCATTCACTTAGATTTATAGTACCTGAAAGTACTGTGCTGGATTTTGCCCGTGGTCTTTGGACAGAAAAAAATTTCTAGTGTCATTAATTGTGCTGTGTCACCCATTTTATCAGCTTTCCCAGACTGTACATTTGTATCCATTTGCCGAGCTTTTCTACAGGAAAAAAAATAAAAAGATTTTTTCCCTCTCCAAATGAACTGTTGAAATAATCTGCTTGTTTTTCAAGTTTACATAAAGAAAAATTAGAAAATACATTAAAAGATTCTGAGCCTGCTTTAAACATATTCGTGCATTTGTCGTCCAAGGCATTTAAAACAATTAGATGCTCCTGAATATACGTGCAGGCTGATTTTTCTTTCAGATCTCTTCAAAAAGTCATCAAGCCAATAGGATTCTGCTTTAGAGCTCAGTTTTGGTGACGCTCATGAGCACTCTGGCCCTGGTCTACAAAATGTGTAAATTTTCACTGAATTTGAAGCACCTCCATCATGCTCTTGAAGTCGCTAGATTAACTCAGGCTAAGGAAAGCTCCAGTTAAACCCGTGCTATGGACATCAAAGGATTCAGAGACTGTCATTTCGTTAATTTTTCTTACATCAACTAGCACAGCCCAACTGGGGCTCTGGTGCTAAGAGCACATGCATGGTGGCTAATAACACTAATGAAGTTTTCAGCTGATTTTAGGATTAAATCGTGAGCAGCAGTCTCAAATCGTTTACTTGTCTTTATGATAAAATCACGTTTGTCTTCCGAAGGAGAGATGAGCAGACAGCTATCTGAGAGATCAGCTCACACATCAAATTCTGCAACAATATTTAGATTTTTTTAAATTGTTAAACTGGGTTACTAGATATAAAATCTGATCCCACCTGTGTTGTGCTGGGGTGATAAAAAATGACAGATATTTTTGTGACTTTTAAAGAGCAAACTGTATTTTTTAGTCTTTAAGCAACCTATTCTATTAATTTGGGAAGGCAGGTTTTCTGACAATATCTGGCAAAGATAATAAGGAAGGACGCATGTGAGGGGTTGTGGATTCACCTATGTAAATTACACCCTTTTTAATTAGGGTCTCACAGTTTATATGTGTGTAATGAAATGGCATTTGTAAAATTATAGTGTCCACAACAGGCTAGCCCGGAATTTTAGTAATTGCAAAGCAAGGTAGGAGGCCCTCTGATAGGGCTGCCTGTCCTCATTTCTCTAATTGAAGTGAGTACCCAAATGGGAAAACCATTATTTCTAGTATTATATACACAAATTAAAACTCCATTTAGAGGTACAGTGGGACCATCTTATAATTGACTTTGATCTTGAAGAAATATCTCAGTAATATTTATAGGAATATGGTCTCTGCCAGAAAGGGTATCTAGAAGGGGAAATGTTATTTTACTGAGAAAGGCCCGAGCATGTGTAACACCGAATTTGCTACAGCTGTGGGGGCTGAAATGAGCTTCTTCAGTGCCGTAAGCTGCCTGAGAGCAGCAAAGTGTTCCTGAGGTCCGTCTTTCCACTTCCTATTCTACTTTCACAGTGGTGTAGATGGCGAAGGAAATTACAGATTGTATTTAAGCAGACAGCTCCTCCGATAGCCACACCACCTTAATATCTTTTTTTTTATCTTTTTTCTCTAGGTATACACTTTAAAAAATCGTCCGAAAAATACCCATAAAAATATTTAAATATACTGATTTAGAACTGCATTTTCCCATTCCTGCAGAAAATTACAAGCATCCAGCAAGCTGCTATGGCACTGGAGGGGCCAGTGCTCATCTATTAGCGGTTTGAATGGACAATCACTTGAAAGTCTTTGATCCCCGGGGGTAATTAGGAAGACATTGAATAGGAAGTGCTGACTCTTTGCATTGAACAAACATTGAGTTTAACCGCTTCAGTTTATAACATGTCTTTCTAGTCACTTCCTTGAAGATTTCAAAGGAATGTGATGCTTCAGCTCGAAGCTTTTTTTCTTCCCTATTAAGAGCAATTGGGAACTAAATTAAAATATAAAGTGTTCTTCTAAGAAGGAACTAATACTATTTGGTAGACCATCTGCCTCTATCTTGGAAATCTTTGATACAGCTCTTTAGTCAGGAGGGGTCAAAGAATAACTGGTTTGTATCAAATCCAAGCAATAAATGCATTTGAAGCCAGGATTTTAGGTGATTACCACGATGCTTTGTTCTCCTGAGAGGCAGTTCCCACTCTGGTGGCATAATTTTAAGAGGTAGGAAGCTCTCCATCATTTGAATTCCTCCTGTGCACATGGTGGTTCTGATTGAAGGGAGGAGGAAACCTGAATTATCTCTGAAAGAACCGCTTCTGGTACTTGCATACTTTGAACTCTGAAGGTGGAGGAATGGTCAGGCAGCAGGCAGGATCCCAAGTGTGTGGATGGATCCCATAGCTTGTGTCTGTACTGAGCTGGCTCTGAAAGCACCTACATCTTACTTTAGGACATTTGAAGTCCTAAAAAAACCCCACAAGCAAACACAAAGCAGCTATCTCTCTGTATTATCATCTCAATGCTTCATCCTTGTCCCTTCACCCAGGGATGGGTGGATACGGATTCTCCGGTTCTCAGCATGAAGAACTGGCAGCCCAGCCCAGCGGAGTGTCTTTATCCCCAGGCTGTGAAGAAGCCTCGTAAACCCTGTTTTCTCACTGAAGGTGGATCACTGAGCAGTCAGGAAGGGGGCCGGATGGGGAATTTACAATAGTGAGCGTTACCCTAAATGTCCCTCCTTGTGCCTTTTTTTTTTATATTTCGAAACTATTGTCTCGTGTCAAATAAATCAGCGGGCCAGGAAGCAGAGCCGTGGGACCTCCCAGCCACAAGCTGAGAGCCTTCACTTAAACAACATGTAATCAAGCTGCCTTTTGGGCTCCGTTTCCTTTGTGACCTATTAATTTTACATGTCTAGCTGCACAGCAGCCCCGATCCAGCTGGGCTGTGGAGAGCCCCGCGTGCGCATTCGTTCAGGCGGAGGATGATTTCAGAAGTCAGGTTTTTCATTCCTCAAGTAAGAGCTTTAAGCCGTGGAAGGAGGGTATTCACTCACAGGAAATAATTTTAGATGCTAGAAACACAGAAAAAAAAGTGCAGTTTTTGGTCACAAGGTAACTGCCAAAGTCCACGCAAGAGCTGGACTTGCAGGAATCCCTCTGTCCTCACCCCACGGCCTCTGGCTCGGTGACTTGGGTATGTATGTGTAAATGGTGTGAATTCGTGATATTACGGATGATTGGGATCTTTAGATTTCAATTCCAGACTAAGAACCTATTATACTTGGGTATGAAAGTCCTCCAACACTCAAAATGTTCCGTGCGCTTAGATCAACACCAGCTTGGATCTGTCTGGTCCAGGACTTGATCTTCCAGGCAAGGAGAGGGGGTACAATGAACAGCATCCGGGCTTGCTGCTTTTACCCACTGCTGACACCAGTAAAGCCACAGAGCCACCTCAGTCCTTGGCTCTTGCTGTACTGGTGTGCTCTGCCACCCTGGGACGCCGGAGCCTCGTCCAGCCCTGAAATGGAACAGCGATGTTAGAGAAAAACAAACAGGTTGATTTCTTTTTTTTTTTTTTTTTAATGTTTGTTTTACTGTTTATATTCTCCTTAATCTTGCGTGCCTCTTCCTTGATTTATTGAAGATTGACAAACCAGTGATTATTTCATGCTGAAAGGCTCCTTTTCATAACATTGAATGTCACGAAAATATGATTAATTTTGCAACAGTCAATTCTCCCACTTCTACAGAAATCATATAATTTCAGTGTAGAGAGAGACAGTTATCCAGATAATTACAGTCAAGTTTATTTCGGAGACAGGAGTGAAAGCAATACATTTACTTGAGTCAAAATTAGCCCTGAGTAATTCAGTGGTGGAATTCAGTTTTTTTTTCAATTAGGCGAAAAAGTAAACCTCAGATCTCATTTTAGAGAGTGTGTTATTATAAGTCTGACTGTCGAACCTGAAGGTTAAAGAGGAATATGTAACCACCACATATCTTATCCTTGATTCCACAAAAAGAGGGGAGAGCAACGAAACAAGCCATATAAATGTCTTCCCAACCACTGACTGAGCTCCAGCTGTTTTTCCTATTCCACGTCCCTTTTACTTTTTTCCTTAGCTTTCCTTTGCTCTTTCCGACCTTCTTCTTTTTCTCAGTTTCTTACATTCTGTATTTTTCATACCTTCCTCCCCTTTCTCATTTTTCTTCTTGTTCGTTAAGTGCCTCTCAGCTGTTTCTTCTCACACTGTCTTTTCCCATTTTCTCCTTTGCCCCGTGCTGCACAGGGGCGCTTTGGAAAACCATTCTCCCTACTGGGAGTGGTCCTTTGCCTTGTGTCGGCTTTGGCTTTGCTGTCACCGGTGCGGGGAGGTCCTTGTAGAAACCAGTGGAGTTGTGGAGCCAAACTCTTCTCCAGATGGAGCCCAGCGTTGGTACGGCTGTGCAGAGAATTCTGGCTTTTCCAAAGCTTGTCCACTCCCCTGCGTTATTTATGCAAGATATAATGACATCCTTTGATAAATATAGATTCAAAATATGGAGCATTCTTAGTGCAAAAAGGCTGACTTGGTTTTTCAAAGGAGAAGCCCAAAAGACTTTCCGTCTTGCCTGCACGCCTTTTAGTGCCTGGGCTCGCGGTAAATCCAGGCTGTGCACCGCGCGCGTGGTGGTCGTCATTAACTTGTTCTGTTTGTTGGGCTTCCATTCTGAGAAACACTTTATTCATTGTTTGGGGCAAGATCAGTTGTTAACTGTACAACAGTTGTTATTTTATTCATTCCTTAGCTTCTCCAGGAGCTTCGCCCGGGTGAGGAGTCCCCGGGCCAGCAGCAGTACCTGCAGGACTTGGCTCTGAGAGGAGAGGCAGAAGGCAGCAGCAGAGCCTGTGAGCTGCTGTGAGAATGGCTTTAACACACACTATCGAAGCAGCTGGTGGCTTCAGCCGTAGCCTTAATTTCAAACATCGTAATTGATTGGTTTGGTTATTTATTACACTTAGCTTGCTGCTTCGGGCAGAGCAACAAGCTAATAAAGGGCCAGCGGAGTGGTTTTCAGTTTTTTGCTGACTGCTGTGGTTTCTGGGGGTCTCATATGCTTCAGTAAGCATGTCTTGTCTTGTCTTTTCTTCTCCCTGTGATCTATCACAATCATCTGCCTCTCTCTGCTAACTCCTTCGCTCCATCAGCCTGTCCCAAGAGATGTCCATTTTGTTGACCATGTGAATTATTATCTTTGTTTGTCCTTTTTCTTTCTAAATGCTGTACCACTTTCTTTGTTCTCTACTCCGCTGAGTAAGTTGTTTTGACTTTAGTGTTTTGCTGTGTCATAAGCAAGTGGCGATAATACTAAGATACCAAAAAGCCTGGGTCTCTTCAAAACAGACTTGGAAACAATGTTCCTCTTTATTTGACTGAATAGCATCAGCTAATGTTGCTTATGGCCTCCACAAACAGCTATGGAGTAGGACTACTGCAATACAGGATGAGATAATGTGTTCAAACCTGAAGAATCGTGATCCTGAAGACTTGGTTCCACCAATATGAACTTTGATTCATTTGGATGGTTAACTAGCTCAGCTGATGCTAAACTTCGTAAATTTACTTTGCTAAAGTGGATCTGAGTCCAGCAAATGAATCGCCACATCACATTGCTGTGGCTGAAACGCTGAACTCGGCAAAGTAATCAGACCCTGAATGGACTGGAGTTTGGCTTCCTTCTTCTCCCCACCACCAAGATGGCCAGAGGTGACTTAGGACTGAGGATGAGGTGGTTTATCCTTCCACAGAAAATTCTGTTACCCACTCAGCAAATTTCAGGGCACTTTTTGCTGGCACTTAGCTACAGTTAAAAGGTTGTGCAAGTCAAAGATTTGATGTCAAAACATGAACATAACTGGCCAGAGACCCCAGATGCCTTTGTATCATCTAAATTGTTGGTGCTGAAACAGCCCAGAGAGGACACGTGCAGGGTTTCCTCGAAGTATTGTTGCCATTCCAAGAGAAGGCAGACAAAAGAGTTTTATTAACCGTGGGAAGTACAACCAGAGCTTCTGCAGAGAGCACGTCATGAGGCGTCCTAGGCAGTGAAAGCTACGTGGTATTTTACAAAAGGGTACACTTTAGTGATTGTTAATTGCAGTGTGCTCTTTTAATACATGGGGAGCCTTTGATATCTGAATATCTACTGAGAATCATGTTGTGGAGGGAGAGGAATAAGGACATGGGGGCTTTTAGGAGGGCATTTGCTCTTTGTGAGCCACCTCTTACATCTAGCTGAGCAGAGGGGGAAAAAAAAAGCCAGAGAAAATGTCAACAGTGGGTTCAATTGACCTGGAGACTGAGAACATCGGGAATCGCAAACTGTTTTTACAGCTTCACTTTGCTTTTAGAAACATTAACACTTCAAAGCATACGATTGTGCCTCTAATTTGTGGTTCCAGGGTTTTTCCCTGGTTATGGTCTCTTTTTTTTTTTTTCCTCTTCAAGAAGGAACTTTGCATCAATTTAGCACGGAAGGAGGTTGATTTGTGCCTCTCCCAAAACCTTTAAACAACCGTCTGCATGAACAGTTTTACACATCCCATTGAGGTGTAGAGACCCCAAACTTCCACTGCTGTTCCTACTTGACTTTTTAGCACGAGTATGGCAGTTAGGGCGAGCAAGCAGAAAAATGAATATTCCACCACCTTGCGATTCAGACACTTCTGGTATTGGGAAGATGGTAATGATGAACACTTAATCAGGTGATTTTGTAATAACAGACTGCTACCAGAAAGTGTTTCCAAAGTAAAACAGACTCTTTGTTCTGGTTTCAGGAAGGTTTTTGTGGTTATTACCTACCTGCAGCAGAAATTGCGGGATGTCTGTGTTTGCCTTCTGGGTGGGAATATTTATAGGCTTTTATTTGGTGCTTAGAAACATCAAATCCGAAGCCCTGAATAGAGCACTGGCTCCAAACTTTTGCACTCAGTTTTCTGAATTATTTTTAAGCCATTTCTCAAATAATTCTTTTTTCAAATAATTCTTTAATGCTTTTAAAATAATTCTCTGTGTTTCTCAGTTTTATGCTTTTGTAAGCATGGTGTGCGTAGATCTCATTCTCGTGGGTCATCATTGGAGACCTTCTTAAAGCCTTTCAGTACTTAAAGGGGGCTTATGAGAAAGATGGAGAGAGGCTTTTTACTGGGTACAGGAGAAGGCTAATGGTTTTAAATGGAAAGAGGGTATATTTATATTAGATATAAGGAATTCTTAACTATGAAGGTGGTGAGACATTGGCCCAGGTTGCCCAGAGAAGCTGTGGATGCCCCATCCCTGGAAGTGTTCAAGGTCAGGTTGGACGGAGCTTTGAGCAACGTGGTCTAGCGGAAGATGTCCGTGCAGCACGGTTGGACTATGTGGTCTTTAAAGATCCCTTCCAGCCCCAATTTTTCTATGATTCGTTGGTTCTATGATATATGTGATGATGGGAACAATGTACACAAGAAGCTTTTTGCGTTAGACAAAATCTATTAACCAAAGACAAAAGTCAAGTATTAATGAAAGCCTTTTATCTCTGCATGATAACACAGTACCTGTGTTACAGATATTTCTGTCTTATTTTCTATGTTGGGACATTGTAAGACACTTTGCAAACAGAATGAATGGTGACATGGAATGGTTGATTCACTCACTCACGGAGATGGATAACGTGCAGAAAAGCTGTAGCACTTCCAGGCTACCAGTTCTGTCCTTACACTGAAGCAAGATGTTCCCTTCATAAGACATGTCCTCTCAGGTGTTTTTAAATGCCTTTTGCATGCCTGATAGAAATGCTCATGGCTTTCCCACTACATCCGAAACGAGGCTGTTCTTCACCTTCATTTTCTTGCAGTAAATAATGATCTATGAGCAATGAATTCCTCCTAAGGAGAGGAGGGGAAACAATGTCCTTTTGGGGAAACAATGGCCTTTCAATATGTTCCTAAGAGTTTGTGTGGCGCTTATACCACGATATCCAAAGGGCAGAGCAATTCAAACGGTCTAGTGGAAAAAAACCAACACACTGGCTCAATTCCTGCCTGACCCAGTGATGCCCAGTATCCATCCCAGATGGAGTTGGGATTAAGCACTCAGGGCCAGCAGAGGCATCCGGACTGCTTGCTGTCTACAATTGCCTGGGTTTGGAGGAGTGAAGGGTCAAGTTTTCATTCTGCTTGGAACTGCAAACATACGTGTGGTTAAACATGAGAACTTACACGCGCTCAGAGCACCTAAACCCCTGAGCTCTGTAACAGCTCGGCGGCACCTGGGTCACTCTCTGCTCCCTGGAGAGGTCCAGTCTGGATGGCATCCTCAAGCAACATCCCGTACTGAGCTTAGCACAAAAACTGCTGGCAGAGGGGTGAATGAAGTGCCCGTTGGGGCTTGTGAACCTATGAGCATAGAGTAAGTTAAGTGAATTAACACACAATCACATTTTAATGCCCAAACAACTGAACTGAATCAGTCCTTTAATCTGCTGTAGTTCTCTCTTTCCTTCCTGTGAAGTAGGAATAACAGATTCCTACCTGATGAGGTTTTATGAGGTTAATAGCTATGAAGTGCCCAGGCGCTCTGATGATGAGGGCTGTATAAACACAAAGATATTGTGCAAGCATCGCAATGCCAAATACTTGATGCAAATTCCTTGCTCCCAGCCTGATT
>NW_009647680.1:9516189-9553503 GCF_000708025.1 Charadrius vociferus
TCTTTCCCTCCATGGTTTCTCTGCCAACTACATATACTCCTTTCAGATGAAAACTTTCTTGCTATGTGTTCCCGGATAAAAATGTTTGAGTTTTGAACAGGTCCTCCTCGGGAGACGTTCCTTGCTGTGCTTCCTTGCTGGTTGAGGGTTTTAGGAGAGTATTTTCTTTCTTAATGGTTAAGATTTTGCTAACAAGCCCAGTCCCCACTTACATGGTAAAAGGGGAGTGTTGCTCTTGTGTTTTGTGATGTCGTAGTAGTGCAAAGATAAGCTTATTCATATTAGTAAGTAAGAGATGACCTAATTGAGACTGAAATGAAAAAATCACTGATTTTGCTAAATTGCCTATACATGTTGTTTTTGGAGAACTACTCAGGTTACTTTTCAATCCTCTTGAAAAGACTGTTCCTGATGCACAGGTTTAAATAAACTAAACACTTGTCCCTGACGTTGCTTGCCAGGCTCAGATGTGTCTTTGTGAATAAAATGAGAATTATAGGCAGTGGAAATGCTCTGTTTCTTTACTGGTTTTGTTTATGTTAAATGGCTGCGATGCTGGTGCCATTGTACAGTTTCTTGGAGAAATTATAGTGTAAAATATCAAGGCGTTCCCTTAAAAAAGAAATGTCATTCTAAGTGTAGCAAATACCGGATCATTTAGCTGTGTAGAGCCCGAAGCTAAACTGGATACTGATTGAGTATGAAATGTTTATGTTGGGGATGGAAGAACCGATCTGGGAAGCCACATTCTTTTGCTTTATATTTTCAAGTATTAGTTGTATAAGCATATGATTTTCCCTACTCCTCATACATGTGTTTGCTTTTTAAGTATTCTGTCTTGTTCCTTAACTTCACTTGTCTTTACGTAATGCCTTGAAAAAGGTTCACGTGTGAACTGGATGACTTTGTGTGGCCCAGAAACCTACAGAGAGCTATGCCCTGATACCACACAAATCTAAGTGGTGCTGCTTGTTTTCAAATGTTGAGGATGTATCTTTGATCCGAATGGGAGAGTTGTACCAAGGAGTGCTCAGTTGTCGTCGCTCGCATTTGTGTTGCTCAACACAAAGGCATGTGTGCAAGATGGATCTTAAATTGCCTTCATTTTTACTTGGTGTTATTCAGGAAAAACTGTCAGAGATGTCTATAAGAGCTTCTGTGTATATTTGGTGGGTAAAAAAAAAAAAAAAAGAACCTATATAATACGCTATGAATGCAGCAAAACAAACCAGAGTGCAGTTTCCTGGGATTTATTGGTATGTTGATAAATAATACTCCTTGTATTTCTGTGTTCACTGCATTGTCACCCCAGCCCTGGGAGCTTTCTGAAACGCTGTGCCTGGTTACCCTCTCACACAGGCCGTGAGTCAGGAGTGGTCCTACTGGAAGAAGTAGAGTGGATTGGCACAGCTGATCTAAAATGAGTTTAAGTGGGTGGAAAGACCTAGGGAGTTGGTATGGTAGAAGCAGCAGGGACTGTCTAATTACATTAATCCCATTCTTGTTCTAAAGCATTGACCACTAATAAGGCAGCGGAGCGAGAGTTTAGAAAGTGCCCCTGTAGTTCTGAAACTCTCCCAAACAGAAAAAGATGACTTTTCTCATTGCTCACCACAGCCATGCACCTGTTTGGCCTAAACTGGCACCTGCAGCCGATGGAAGGGCAGATGTATGAAATCACGGAAGACACAGCCAGCAGTTGGCCAGTGCCAACGGACGTCTCCTTATATCCTTCGGGGGGCACAGGGTTAGAGTTACCTGACAGGAAAGGCAAAGGAACCAGTGAAGGTATGGTTGGTGTGTGTCCATGTTGTGAGTCTTCTGTCTGCCTCTGAACTCCAGCCATCCAATCTCATGTTCCATTCCCCTCAATGCTGCCATCATCAGGTGCTTTTTCCAGTCTTTCACGTCTAGAACTAGTAGTCGTCGGTCTTGTTTCCCTGTGTTTCAAAGTTTCATACTCTTCTGATATCCAGAAATGCAATAAAACTGTGTGCAACCCTCACCACACATCTAAGGCATTCTCAAGGTGGAACCATCTGCATCATATCTCACAGGCTACAGAAGGCCGTCATGAAAACCCTGCCTCGAGCGGCTCTTTTCATGGGAAAAAAATGCGTCTTGAAAATTAAATGATTCCAGGAACATTGGGTTAAGCTTTCTCTACAACAGTAGAAAAAGGTTTGGGTTAGCCTACTCCTTGCCACCCGGTACCAAATATTTGGAGGACCAAAATATTTACTAAGAGCTATTACACTGCGAGTTTTGGCACTCCAGAGGTGGACCTCTTTGCAAAAGTAGCCAGATAAAAAGCCTAGTCTCCACAAAGCATCATGATGTCGACAGCTTGCAATTTGAACAGAAATTCGAAGTGACCGCTGGTTTGTCAATTCAGCAGCCCATTATCCAGCAGCTTCACATCTTACTGTGCTTTCCATGGAGGCAGCACTGCCAAAAGCACCTGTAAGGTCTGCCAAGGAGAGGTGGTTTATCCCTCCCAAGGCTTAGCTGGAGAAATGAGAATTTTGAATTTTCAGAAAGCTCTTTTGTTTGCATGTCAAGCTTCTTTACAGGAGGTTAACAAATTCCAATAAAATCGAAGTCATTGGCTATTTTTGGTAGTTATTTTGGGGAAGAAGGTTTGTCGGTAAGAGATAAGAAGTGTGCTACTGTTCTGGCAACTCAGTGAACTCAGAAGTTTCCGCAGAGTTCCCCAGAATTTGGCCGAGAGCCTATGTTTACATGTTTAATATAAATTAATTGTTGGTTTGTTTTTTTCTTTAAGAGCTTATCTGTCTTTATTAGTCCAAATAAAGGCCACAGTTATGTGCGTTCCTTAAAACGGTGTATTTAATAGCAACTGATGGCCGACATCAAGTTCCTACAAGGAAAAGTCAGCTAAGCGGGTTATTCTCAGCAAACCTTACTAGACACTACAGCGAGCTGCAGATATCCCTGCTGTTGTGTTCAAAAATACTTCATGACAGATCCTTTTTTTTCCCCCTCCAACTTGCCATATGTTTTATTTTTGAAACATCTAGTTTTGATCTGTCCGTTTCCTTTGAAAAGTCAAAATGAAAATAAATGGATGTATCCCAAACTGCTGTCCAAATCAAAGACCTCCACTTGATTTCTTTTTCAGCCGTGCTTACAGTGACAGCAGTAGAAGTATCAATTGCTGCGAAAGAGCTCTGCTAAAAGAGAAATCTGGGAAACACCCTCGTTATGTCATTAGAAGACCCCCCTCAAGGTGGTGCTTTGTACAGATCTTAGGGAATCTGTGGGCTTTGGAGGAGAATATCTTGTCCTGACTAAAAACCACATTAGAACAAGATCTCTCTTGCAGGAACACTCCTGTCCAGCCTTAAAATGCAGCTCTCTCCCATCGGATGACTCTGCAACTAATTCTGGACTAGCAGTGCTGCGTGGCTGCTATTCTAAACCAGAATGTTTGCGATCCCTGGAGGTGTTGAAGGCCAGGCTGGACGTGGCCTTGGGCAACCTGGTCTGGTAGGAGGTGTCCCTGCCCATGGCAGGGGGGTTGGAACTCGGTGATCTTCAAGGTCCTTTCCAACCTAAACCATTCTATGATTCTGTGATTGAAATTTATTAAAAATAGGTTTGAAATATATTTGGAAGTGTTCTTGATCACAACGAAATCGGCTGGAGTGTGTTAGAATATCCTTACAGTTGGTCTGAACAAATGATTACCGACGTTTTGCCAATTCTCAGTAATAGTCATTCCTTCTCATCTGTGGCTGTGCTCCAGCACAGCGTTTACCTATGGTTAAGCCCATCCCTGTTTAGCAAAGCACTTTCTCCCATGTCAGAGAAACAGAAGTCTGTTCTTAAGTGTTTTGATGAGTCAGGGTACCTTGCTGTCAAAAATACAAGCAGATTCAGCAAGGGCTGAAATGAAATAGTTCATTTTGGTATCCAAATAAATTAGGAATAGTTGCTACGGCAACTAAAAAGTTCAAGGTAATGTGTGGCAAGAGCAAAGTAATTGACAGCCCAATTAAGAATTCAGACCTGAAGTTAATTTTAAGGAGTCAGATATTCTGATTAAAACCTAATTTCTGATTAGAAGCTGAAATGGCTTTCTTATTGTACTTTCTTTATGAAGTATCCAGTCCACAGGGCTTGATGTTACTGTAGGCTAAAACTGATGGAACAGGGATGGATTTCAGGGGCTGAATTGAGCCTGGTGAAGAGAGCCTTTCTTTGGGCTCCTCTTTCGGGATAAATGACAACCGCTGGCAACATGATATAACAACTCTTAGGATATCAACTTCTCAGACATGCAGCTGTCCACTAAGAGGAGACATAAACTTTGTAATTGTGTGTACAAACGATTATTCCTGTGAAATCGAATCAATCACAGAAGCATTTTTGCTCGCGTGAGCAAGCGCTGCTCTCTGTACAGGCAGAATACACACGGTGCTCGTTTTCTCCAGGCTGCCCCTCCCACAGCAACGTCGATCGTATTAAATTCTCACCTCCCCTGATTCACTCCGATGTACAGTTTTTATTAACGAACAATCAGGGCGCATGTCAAATATTTGAGGTTTTCATCTGAGTTTCTAAGAATCTATAAAACATGTCAGTAGTAATCAGAAAAAATATATCCTTCATTTGAACCAAAACATGTGACGTCTTTAGATTTTTTTTAATGGAATCCTGAATCTTTTCTTCTCACAATAATAGAATGAGAAACTTTGCATGAGGACATGGGAACTTTCCATTAATCCCGACAGTGTGAAAAGTTGTTTTTAGTATGCCAAATAAATATTAACAGTCCGTTTGATAAATTAATCCCCTTCAGAATCAAGCTAGTGGATTTTCATTGTACAATTGTACTCTATCAGCACAAAATGATTCAGAAAGAATGTCCATTTACCTAAGCTGCTTCTGAGTATCTATATTAATATACACTTTGACTAAAAAAGGATGAAAAGTCAGCAGATTTCCCCCCTGTATTTATTTGAATGCGATGAACAAGGATAAATGAGGATCTTTTAAAACTACCAGTAGCGTTTTTTCTATGAACGTGTATATATACCCTTTACTTTTTAGGCTGTGCTGGAATGGATAAAACTTCTGCCACAAGAGAGCACAGAAATGAAACAGGCCATCAAGTCCCGCTCCAGCAGTGTACTCAAGCAGTTGCTAACTTTAAACAAGGGTTTAGTCTTATTTGGACCAAAAGTTCAGCTAAAAAGTTTTACATAAGTAAAAAAAAAAAAAAAAAACAAAAAAAAAACAACCCAAACCCCCAAAAGAGAGAAAAATTCTCCATCCTACAAAGAAACATCTTCAGAAACTTCTTTTGTTAATTATTAATATGCATATAATTTCTATATGGATTTTACAGAGACAGCTAACAATTTACATCTGTTTGTCCTAGAGAGTTTCTGTTGGGATGGTATATGGAGAAGTTTAAGGAAATATTATCACTAATATTACATAATATTAAAGGAAATATTATCATTTGAAACAATAAAGTGAAAGGTTGTTCTACCAATCACCTTCTCAACACAAGTAAATTCTAAGATTATTTGACTTGAATTCACGGGGGATGGGAAAAGATATTTTTGTTTCCCATTTCCCAAATGTAGGTTCTGGAAGAAAAAAAATCCCAGAATGTGACTTTCCTACAAAAGATTGCGTGTCCCTGAAAGTTTCCTTCTCATTTTGTTAGGATTGCTTGATCTGTGAAACACAGAGTAGTGTGCTGTAATGGCATGGAGATGAGATAACAAACTTATTTGAATTTCTAAAATTAATCATTAGTCCTTGTTGGTGACATGATGCTGTCCTTACTAAAGCCAAAATCTTTCAGGTGACACTACTGCATACTTTTTAACTAGAAGTGTCCTTAAATAAGGGCTGCTTGCTGAGCGGTTGCCTCCTTCATTGCCTTTATGCACTACGGGTAAAGCTGACGCCACTGCTTATAGCAAAGGCTGAAAAGGCAGCATTTGGCGTTTTATTTTTCATTCTGCCCCTCGTTCCCTGGGCTTCCAGATTTTTGAAGCGGCCACCAGTTTTGAGAACCGTGAGTGTGTGAATTTCTAACCTGGGATTTCTCAGACGTGTTTTTCAGGGCTGCCGAGCTCCCTGCTGACTCCCTTGGAGGGTATGGCACGTACTGATTGCCATCCAGATACGCCGGCTCTCCAGCCTGGTGGTCGCTTTGAGGAACAGATGCCTCCGTTTGCTTGTCTTCTGAAAGATGGATAACCGTAACGCACTTTACAGATTGTATTGAAAGCCAATTAAAACCTCTCATGTTTTTTAGTAGCTATTACTCAAGTGCAGGGTATGATTTCCTTCATTTTCTCAGTTTTTTTCTTTCTTTAGCTTTTTATGGACTGTTGAACAAATGTCAAATGCGTTTACCACTGTCAATAATTAATTTAATAGAGAAACATTTTCCTTTCCCCACTTAGGCATCGTTCATGCCGCTGTTCTCCTCCACGCTACCATTCCATTCTGTGACATGTGTCTACCTCACTATCACTACACTTCTCTTTGCTAATTTAATAATGACTTCTCCATCCGTGAACTTATATTCACTTAGGACATAATGTCAGATGATTTATTCTTATCTCCAGAATGTAATTACACACTCTCTGATGTTACAATTTAAACAAAAGGCTGTTTTTCTCCAGGTTGCTCTTCCCATGTTCATGTTTTCAAACAAAGCAGTTACTGAAGCCAGAGATAACCTTCCTGGTTTTCCTCCCGTAATTGTATGGATTGGCTACACAAAGTAATCTGAAGACACTAATAGACTGGTTCTCAAGATTAGTGTCAGAGATACCAGTATGATTGGATTACTTTTAGGATCTAAGGCTAATCCAAGATTTTTGTTCCCGTGTTTTGCCAGGAAAGCCCAGTAGTTTCTTTCCAGACGACAGTTTTATAGACTCTGGAGAAATTGATGTTGGCAGACGAGCCACACAGAAGATCCCTCCTGGTATCTTTTGGAGATCTCAGGTGTTCATCGACCACCCAGTGCATCTGAAATTCAATGTGTCTTTAGGAAAAGCTGCTCTGGTTGGCATCTATGGCAGAAAAGGCCTCCCACCATCACATACGCAGGTAACGGCACCTCGTTTCAATTAAATAATAGTTGTCTTAAATTGTATGTTCTCGTGGCTTATTGTTTTATTTCAGCTATTTCTTTCAAGAATTTCCCGCGTGCTTGCAAGATGTTAGAGATCATCTATCCAGAGAAAGATAAACAAGTGACAATTGCAAAATTTACACCCTTTAACCCGGTTGGCTGTAGGCACAGGCAGAGCCGGCGGTTGCCTGAGGCAGCAAACTGCCCGGGGAGGGGAAGGCTCCTCCCCTGTAAATTAATATTTACAAAGTGGGCTGGTGGTCACTGAGGTTATCAGCTGGTTGCTCCTAGCGGCGTGAGATACCGCCTTGTCCACCCAGTGCCCCTTGAAGCAGCAAACCCCGCTGAAACTGCATCAAAAAGAATCGTCCCTTAAACAGTCTCGTGTCCCTCGGGTCTGTCTCCCTCGGTCAGCCCCTGCCTGTCCCCTCGCACGGTAAGAGCAGCGAGAGCCCGGTCGCTCACCCTCACGGGAGCAAGAGTCACTTTTGTCTTCCGTGCTGAAAAGCCTCGAGCCAACTCTTCACGTTATGCACACTGACTGTCAGGTTAGACTGAGATTGGTCAGGGCCCAGTGACTGGTGTTTAACCAAACAAAATTCAAGTTTTTTGCAGAAAGCCACTGTCTTAGGCACAAATCAAGATAGAGTTGTTATTCTGTAGGACTAAAATGAAAGCGATGATTGCTTTTCTTGATGCACCATGGCAAAAAAGTTTGCTGATGATACCAAACTGGGAAGGGTGGCTGACTCTCCAGAGGGCCGCGCTGCCATCCAGCGGGACCTGGACAGGCTGGAGAGCTGGGCAGAGAGGAACCTAATGAGGTTCAACATAAGCAAGTGCAGGGTCCTGCACCTGGGGAGGAAAAATGCTGAGCACCAGTATAGGTTAGGGGTGGACCTGCTGGGAAGTAGTTCTGAGGAGAAGGATTTGGGGGTCCTGGTAGATAGTAAATTGTCCATGAGCCAGCAATGTGCCCTTGTTGCCAAAAAGGCCAATGGAATCCTGGGCTGCATAGGGAAGAGTGTGACCAGTAGGTCGAGGGAGGTCATTCTCCCCCTCTACTCGGCACTGGTGAGGCCACAACTGGAATACTGTTTCCACTTTTGGGCTCCCCAGTTCAAGAGGGACAGGGAACTGCTGGAGAGAGTCCAGCGAAGGGCAACCAAGATGACTGAGGGATTGGAGCATCTCCCATACGAGGAAAGGCTGAGAGCGCTGGGACTCTTTAGCCTGGAGAAGAGAAACCTTATTATTGCTTACAAATATCTAAAGGGTGGGTTGAAGGAGGATGGAGCCAGACTCTTCTCGGTGGTTCCCAGTGACAGGACGAGGGGCAATGGGTGCAAGTTGGAACATAGGAAGTTCCGTCCCAACACACGGAAAAACTTCTTTACAGTTGGGGTGACAGAGCAGTGGCACAGGCTGCCCAGGGAGGGGGTGGAGTCCCCTTCTCTGGAGATTTTCAAAACCCGCCTGGATGCAGTCCTGAGTAATGTGCTCTGGGCAATCCTGCTTTAGCAGGGGAGTTGGACTAGATGATCTCTAGAGGTCCCTTCCAACTCTGAAGATTCTGTGATTCTGTGAAAAGCCATGTCAACAAATCGCTTGCTGGGAAAAGCTCTGAAGAACCACCTCCTTAAATACGGACTTTATATATTATTTTCTTGACTTTCCACTTCAGTTTCTAAGCTGTTCTTAACCAGATTGATTAATACATTAAGGCATAACTCTCATTGCCAATGCAAAGCATCTTACTCCCACTTGCATCAGCAAGTTATCAAAGCATTACCAGGTTTATATTAAGGTTGTATCTTACCCTTGCCCTCCTCTATTACCTGAAAAGCTTAGCAACCAACACTATTTCAGATTTATAGAAATACCCTGCCTTTATTCTCTTTTTGAACAAACAAACATATTTATTACAATCTTTCTGGGTAATGCGGTCTTTTCTACATATTAACACACCTGCAACTTATTTATGTCAAAGGGGTGTCATAAATCTACACTTTCTCTGCCTGCTTTTCTGCAGAATTAAAATATTTCAATAGGATCAGCAGGTCATAAATTCAGTGACACAGTAGTGCTGTTATTGCCCATTTTTAATCAGTCTCTTTTTACAGGGAGATTCGAGCATTTGAAACTTAAAACTCCTGTATTATTTAAATAAAAACTCGAGGCGTGGTCACATAATACTAACTGTAGATCAGAAGTCTGTATTGATTTTACTTATTTATTATCATTATTAATTTCTGTTATGTAACTGGAATTATTGCGTTAATAGTTTCAATTGTTTAAATAACAAATGTAAAATTTAACACCTAAACCCCAAGTCTATTGAACTTAAACCAAAATAGTTAAATGTAGCAGGACGCTGTAGCCAACCATAGTAATGTTATAAGCAATTAAGAAGCCCACACCGACTTCGCTGTTGCTGCTGTTTTTTCTTTCACATTATTTTTGCTGGGATATTCCGAGTGATTTGGCAGTGTCAGGACCTTTCCCATTTAAAACAGGGTGGTTGTGTATTAGTTGAAGGCTCAGCTGAGAATGAGATGTTCAATGTGGGATGCGGCACATGTTTGTCAATATTATCTGCTGGAGGAGGCTCAGAATCTTTGGAAGCGCTGCTTTTTGTGTAGCCACTGCTTGAGAGCTGCCAAGTATATAAAAAAATCATCCTCTGGACCAAAAACATCACCAAAAATGATCAGAGGGACATTATTATTCAAACAACAGAGATCACAAAACTGACCCTGTTCTGAAAAACAACTTAATGAAGCTGCAGATATTGAATCAATATTGATTTATTACTTGTTAATATTTAATTTAGTTTTTAAATTATCCCTTTTCCTAGATTTATTATTTTATAAACCTGCTGTCAATTAAAACATTGTTCTCCTGTATATTTTTATACAGTGTTTAATCTCACCATAGTTTATTAGTCTTAGGAGTCATTAAACAGGTAACCTGTTTTCCGTATTGAAATTGTAAACTTGTCTGTCAAAGTTAATACATATTGCACAAATCCCATCTTTTCTTTTGCATAAGCCAGACTGTCTGCAGCACCCCACAAATCTACCCAATGAGTTTTATTTTTCCAAGTTTTGTAAGGGATGTCATAAAGAAGATTTTGGCAAAATGTATGCTTAGAGCAGTGATACAGGAAGAATTTAATAAAGGGTCAATTATTTTTCCCCAGCCTATCTTTACTAATGGCATTAGTAAAATTCTAGCTGATAATCAGGTTTTCTTCTGTGTTAGATAATTGGATATTTCTTCTGTTCAGATAATCCATTTTATGTAGCGTGAGCCTTAGCATATATTCCTGAGTTTGGTAAAATGTTAAAAGTCATATTTATCCATGATAAAACACGAAACTATTCCAGATTCTGTTTGAGAAACTTTCTCTGCCTGTGGTGATCTGTCTTCTAGTCGAGGTTGCCAACAACCATGGGCACTAATAAGTAGGAAGAAATTGCAAGTTCCAGCTTTCTGTAGACTTCGAAATAAAGCCCGCAGAAGCTTAAAATAGTTTACTGTTAACTAAAAGCATTTCTTCTCATCCTTCTCAACAAATCATAATAAAAGTTACACAACTTTATTACGGTCTATTAGATTTAATATTCCTAGATCAAATCATTTTTTAAACTCTCTTTAACCTAGGCCAAATTTTGTTAAATCATAAATTTTAGGGATTGGCCATCACAGCTTGTGGGAGGCATTTTTCCATTTGTACAATTTGAATTGATTAACGTGATATTTTATCTACAGTTTCCTTGCGTGCAGTAACTCTAATTGCACATTACAAACCTCTGAATGTATTAAAATGCAATAAAGCACAATCCATTTGTTGTTCAATTAATATTTACGGCTAGTAACTAGGAACTTTGCAAAGTCATCAACATCCACAGCAGCATCTTGCAAATATTTGTAAAAATGAACTTCTACTTTTTATAGGCTGCCCCAAGTGAGAGTAACCCAGATTAGACTGCAACAACAGCGCCGTATCTGGGTGCCTTGAGATTGTTTTCATCTCACTAAGCTTTAAGCATGTGCATCTTACCTCTTTAAGCATCATAGCAAGAAATGGATGCTTGTAAGGCACATTCTTAGATGTCAACTTTAGGATGAGGCAGATGATTGTATTCCCGAAGCGTCTCTTTCTTTGACTGTAGTCCAGTGGTTCTAGAAAACTAATTCATGGCGATATCAGAGCTTGGGGAGATGAACTTTACCTATGGTGTCTGCAGTTGCCTTTTAAAAATCTAATCAGTCTGTTCCATCATGCTCCAAAATAGAAATGGAAATATGTAGGTTTTTCTCTTACTGGTTTTAACGTCTTCAGTACACCCGGCCAATGTGTCCTCCCCGGTTCAAGGACAGGGAACTGCTGGAGATGGTCCAGCAAAGGGCTACAAAGATGATGAGGGGACTGGAGCACCTTTCTTATGAGGAAAGGCTGAGGGACTTGGGGCTTTTCAGTCTGGAGAAGAGAAGACTGAGGGGGGAACTTATCAATGCTTATAAATCCTTCAAGGGAGGGTGCCAGGGGGATGGGAACAGTCTTTGTTCAGTGGTGCCCAGTGACAGGACAAGAGGGAACGGGCACAAACTGGAACATAGGAAGTTCCATCTGAATATGAGGCGGGACTTCTTTCCTGTGAGGGTGGCAGAGCACTGGCACAGGCTGCCCAGAGAGGTGGGGGAGTCTCCCACTCTGGAGACGTTCCAAACCCACCTGGACACCGTCCTGTGCAACTGCTGTAGGTGACCCTGCTCTGGCAGGGGGGTTGGACTAAAGGATCTCCTGAGGTCCCTTCCAACCCTGACCATTCTGTGATTCCGTGATTCAGTCAAACTCAACTCCACTGCGACATTCCCAGCAACCAGACAGCACCGTGATGTCCTCTGTCACCGCCCTTCTCAGCCGTGTCAGTCACACCCACACTGAGACCTGAGAGGGAATCAGCCTGGGCAATAGCTCATCCTCACAGTGGCTACAAATATCTGCCTCGCAGACTGTCATCCAAACCAACCTTTCACTGGTATCCCCTTAAACTTAAAATTACTAAATCATTCTATTTTTTTCAAAACAGAAACTTACATTTTTTATTATATATTTTTAGATTTTATATTTACATTATGTTCTTAGATTTTGTATTTTTATATTGTATATTTCTGTAATTTGTATTTACATTATATTTTTTTTGAAAACAGAAACTCTATCTCTGACAAAGCTAGTTTGGATAGACACCCAAAAGGAATGCCTTTGCAGGTGTGCCAGCTTTTATGTTCTCAGAAGATACTTCAGCACCAACTTTGAGACATCTATATGCTGAAATATAGCAAAAAAAAAAAAAATTAAAGCAAGGTTCAAAACTTTTTTCATGTAAATAATTAACAATAATTAACAATAATTGAAATATTCTAAGGACAAATTTTGTCATTTCATAGAATCACAGAATGGTTTAGGTTGGAAAGGACCTTGAAGATCATCGAGTTCCCTCCCCCCTGCCATGGGCAGGGACACCTCCCACCAGACCAGGTTGCCCAAGGCCACGTCCAGCCTGGCCTTCAACACCTCCAGGGATGGGGCCTCAACAACCTCTCTGGGCAACCTGGGCCAGTGCCTTACCACCCTCAGAGTGAAAAACTTCTTCCTAATGTTTAATCTAAACCTGCCCTCTTCCAGTTTATAGCCATTCCCCCTCGTCCTATCACTCTATGCCCCAGTAAAAAGTCCCTCCCCAGCTCTCCTGTAGCCCCTTTAGGTACTGGAAGGCCCCAATAAGATCTCCCCAGAGCCTTCTCTTCTCCAGGCTGAACAGCCCTAACTCTCTCAGCCTCTCCCCATAGGAGAGGTGCTCCAGCCCTCGGATCATCCTCGTGGCCCTCCTCTGGACACGCTCCAGCAGGTCCATGTCTTATGTTGAGGACTCCAGAGTTGGATGCAGTACTCCAGGTGGGGTCTCACAAGAGTGGAGTAGAGGGGCAGCATCCCCTCCCTCGCCCTGCTGGCCACACTTCTTCTAATGCAGCCCAGGATCTGGTTGGCCTTCTGGGCTGCGACTGCACATTGCTGGCTCATGCTGAGCTGTGCAAGCTATGTCATATATAGCTTATTGCTCAAAATGTTGTTGGAAATAAACACTTATATTTTTTTTTAACTTAGCAATGACTGCAGGGGAAAGAACATGTCATCACGTCCTTATCTTGGTTGACTTTGAAGACCATACCAAACAACTTAATAATATAACAGAAGCCCCCAGATTTTGCTACAGTAAAGTCTAAAAGGATAAGAAGCCTAAATATTGTTGCCACACTCAGCCAACACTCAGCAACCATTCTTTGCAGCAACACTCGTTTGTACAAAAATAGGTGGTGGTGTTTCTTTCTGCCTGTTTTCCTCCATTCTGCCCAAAACTACAAGTTTATTTGACCAACTGGATAAGAGAGGCAAAACCAAGTAAAGATAGGGAACAGACCATCTGAGCTGTGCCTCAGCTGCTGGGTTCTGCTCACAAGATGTCCCGGTCACCTAAAGACATGATAAAAGTCAGATTAGGTAAGGTTCACTTAACATTTGTGATGTCTGCTAGGTTTGTATCTCACTCGCCCCATTAATATATTACCAGACAAAATGTAATTATTGCAGAAAGTCAGTGGAAAGTTATTTAAGTAGGGAACTAAAGGTGCAATACTAATCACAAAATCAAAGCAGTTGTTCAGCTGAAGTTACCCTGGCAAAAAAACCCCATGACCTTTTGAGGAAAAATTCCAAAAGTCACCCCCTAAACGGGACTTTTATATATTACTTTATCTCTTTTCCATCTTGATCTATGATCTTAAAGCCACTTTTGCTATTGCTTTAAGATAAAACCCGTACTGGCTACGCAAGATACTTCTGCAAAACCTCTACCAGAATTTACTTACAAATACTTCTGATCTTTTTATGGACCCGTAGCAATTCTGGCAAACAACTCGGTTAGGCTAGATACATTCTTCCGTCTATTTTCCTTATTAGCCAAGATGCAACGAAGCTAACAAAGAAGTTTCTTATCATACTTACAGTGCAATGTAGGCATGCTACCTGGACCTCATGTTTCCCTGCCTATGTTTCTACAGAATGAGAACACATCAGTAGGGTCAATATGTCCTAAGTCACATTCTAAATAAAGATGAATTCTTGATTCATATAACTATAGAAAAATACATTTGTATACCAGCTATTTCCAAATGGTTACTTGCATGCAGTCCAGGAACGTACTTGAGTTAGCAGAGAAAATCCTGTTCATGATGCTTCTGTACATGTACGTTTCTAATACTCGATGTGAAGTATGTCTGTCTCCCTCATAAGACAGACCCGGAGCAAGAGACTAAGCTTGAGGAAGCCCGAAATGCACACAAACATCGCTCTTTTTTATTTTTCAGTTTGACTTTGTGGAGCTCCTTGATGGAAGACGTCTACTGACACAGGAGGCGAGGAGCTTAGAAGGACCTCAGCGGCAACACCGAGCTTTTGTGCCCTTGACCAGCCACGAGACAGGATTTATCCAGTATTTGGATTCGGGAATATGGCATTTAGCCTTCTACAATGACGGCAAGGAGTCGGAAGTGGTTTCTTTTCTTACTACTGCTATTGGTAAGGATTTCCTGTATTAGTCCTAAACTGCTAAATATGCCTTGAGGCCAGGTATTAACGCACATACTCAAGTTGCATGGTAGCTACGTGTGGTTTCAGAGAGAATGCTTGTAGGGGATGTGTTTAGCAACAGGCTCAATACTGTTAGGTCCTAAATATCTCATAAGTATTTGTAGGCCTTTTTAGGAACTATAACCGGAACGAGATTCGAGCCAGTGCCAAAGATGGATTAGAAGCTTGAAATTCCCTGCTTCATTTTCTTCCTTTGATCTTATTTTTATTTAGGTTTTTTGGTTGGTTGGTTGGTGTGGTTTTTTTCTCTTTCTGGAGCAGAGGTATAGGAATGATTGAAGAGCGCACAGCAGTTTTGTGTGACGGACAGTCCTGCCTTTGAGCACCGTCAAAACTACTCAAGCTGGAATCGAGGCAGAGTACTGCAGTTAAAACGCCAATAAAAAGCACTGCGAGGCTTGGTAGCAGGAGCCACAATAACGGGAATCTTTCTTTCTCCTTGCTAACAGAAAGAAGCTGAGATTTCTTAAGAAGAACAAATTAACTAAACAGGTCTCACGGTTTCTCTGGCAGTAAAGTACTCTGCCAGTTCGGCGTAAAGGTAGCGATTTGTTGCTGTCCAAGGAGGGAAGGATGCTGCCTGGTGGCTGCCTGACAGCCTGGCACACGGGGTCTTCTTCCTCCGCCCTGTAAATATCAGAATCTGTTTCTCATTCCATAATATTTCATTTTAAATTTGACTGACCTCCTGAAACTGTTCATATACCCAAATTAATTTGGTTGTAATTTAAAGATTGCTCCATAAAACTAGCACTCAGCTTTCTTCTAGCCACAGTGATTGTTTAATGGACTTTTTTTTCTTTGCTGAAAAAAGCAGACTCATTCCAAAGCTGCCATTAATCCCTCTCCCAGAAGAGGCATTGGTGTTGAGTCTCAGCTGTCTGCAATAGTTACCTAAGAGCTATGGGCTGTAATTTGTCTTGGCAGGTTAATTAAAAGTTTAGGTCTTATTAAAGCAAAGTCATTAAGATCCCAATATTCCGTTTTAGCACTAAAGTTTATTTAATGCAGAAGTGGAAACTGCTAAAATACTCTGTGTTAAATTTAAAACCTTGAAATGCACACGTTCAGTCCTGTTCACAGTTAAGCAACACCAGAAATAGTTGCATGTTAGCTTATGGAACTGAAGTCTTGCTCTGTAGAATGCAGATTTACTGTCATTTAGTTTGCCTTAGCAATTTGAGTTTTTCCTTACACTGACTACTTTCTGCCCAAAATAACCTCGAGGTATTCTTCTGAAAGTGACTTTTTTCCTTGTCTAAGAATGTCTCCGGTTTAAAAGGAGACATTTCACAGGAATATCAGTAAGGCTGTCGCAGCAGAAAACACTTTTAAAGCACAGTCACTAGTTGTTCTTGTTTCCAAAGTGATGCTCAGTGAGGTTCTAGCCTGGCTTTTCTCTTGGCCTCATTGCACTAACATGGGGTGATGAGGAAAAGGCAAAATATTCTTAATTTGCCTTTGAACAGTAGATGAATGGTGTGGGTGAACAGCACTTCAGACTGGGTTTAAGGCAATCCTATTTGGTTTTGTTTACTCTCCACTGTACCTTCATGACCATGTGATAACACAACAGTCTGTGGTATATCCCCCAGTGACCCTGAATCATTCCGTCTTTCAGTACAAAGAAGTTTTCTTTTGCTACACAAGAGGGACCTTTGCCCCATACGCGGGAATCACTTTGCTCACGGGCAGCGGTGTAGCGACACAAAGCTATAGTGTGCAGGAAACTGTTTAGGTACAAGCTATACACTTTGAAACTCACTTGAGATAAGTAAAAACTTTAGGTCGGAAGATGTGGCTTCGTGGCTAGAATTTGTCCAGAGAAATGCAGCATTTTTATAAGTACCATAAATAAATATAATAGCCTTAACAACTCGGTACCGTTGTTCTTAGCCTAGATTTCAACAGCTTGTTTAAAAAAAAAAAAATCAAGGCAGGTGTTCTGTGTAAATGTACTGTAATGCTTCAGAACCTTTCTAGTGTATTCATGAGGTCTGGCAAGACATGGTTGCTAGATTTTAAGTCTATAAATACTATAGTACTGTAGTGTTTTAATTTTTGTCAGTGCCAGAGTAAAGAGGATACAGCAACGTGACACAGTGTTTATGAACCAGGGTGTAAAATTGCAATGCCAAACAAATAAATCTAGTCACACGTGATGAGAGGCTTAGATCTTTCTGTGTGGGGTGAGGAACCTGCGGAGGAGTTGTGTTGACTGTCGGAGGCAAGCTGCCATTTTAATTTCACTTTTTGTGGCAGGAACACATAGAAAAAATCTTCCTTTATTATTGCACAGATGTGGGGCTTGCAGTGAGAGTGAATAGTATAGCTGCAATGCAGGAGGAAGAAGGATACGGTGATCTGAGAAGAGGACCGGCAGCCTGGAACTCCTGAATTCTGACTCATGTGCTAATTCTGACCCAGCCCGGGCTCACGCTTCAGCTGCCCAGCGTGTAAAACTGAGGAGAACGACATTTCCCCAGAGATGCTACGAGGCTGATAGAACTGCTGGGAGAATGCATTAAGCATTAATTAATAATCGCAGATAATAGTAGAAAGCACAAAATTGAGAATGGCGATCATAACGATAAGTTCATAAAGCCAAACTGTGCGGGCAAACCTCCCTGTGAGTAAGGACTCACCTGAGTGAAGGACCACAGCGTTTACTTCAGCCGTAACGATGTTGACTGGAAAGGGTGCTGATTTCCCAAGTATATCTGCTATGTTCCAACAGACTGAACTTTTCAGCGCCAATAAAATCATCGCAGGCTCTGTATGACAATATCAACTGCAATTACTGTGCAGTGCTTGTCTGGAACGATTTGGCCTCCATTATTCTAGAGAAAACTGGAGAAAACTGGGGGGAAAAAAAAGCATCTGTATTCCCAGTTTGATAACAGACAGTTAATTTCATAAATTGTGAGGCTGTCTGTCATATCTGATATAGCTATAACCAAATCCACTCAGGAACATTAGGGCTGATTTTGAGGGCAGGAGACGGCAGTTTAGCCTGTTTTCTAAAAGGGTGTGGAATCATCGTCACTAAAGTGTTAGGGGGTGTCAAAATGTGTGCCTGTTACATGCCACCGTACGTAAACCTGGGGAGGATGCAGCATCGTTATGCCTGTCAGAGCTTATGCTTCTGCATAATACAGGCTATTCACGTGGAGGGGAAAAAAAGATTATTCTGGTAAAGTTTTCATCTTTTAATAGCGTTTTTATATCCCATTCCTCTGAATTACAATGCAAGACTTTAGAAAGGAACGGACAATCAAGGTCTCTCAATAATAAATTAACCTTTTTGTCAATGACATTGACGGCACTTTGTGAAATTTCTAATGGGAACACTTCTCTGAAAAGCGCCTTGTGGATTCACCTCTGCCTGATAGTGGTGATTTATTCCGAGCAATCTTGTCGAAGTGGAGCAAAATAGTAGGCTGAGGAATCAGCTGGAATAGGCACATCTGAGAGGGAGATGTTGGCCAAAAATCTGCTCAGTAGAAGGAAGAAACATCTGAGAGCCTGAAAGCGGCATCCACATTCAGAAAGAAAGTGTCTTCCAGCAGCTGTTACTGCTGAGCTCGGGCAAGCTTGGCTGTGCAGGGCCACTGAGAAATCAAAAGGAAACACAAAATCAGCTGCCTGTGAGAGCAGAGCATCTCTGTTTACCAGCATGTCACCCAACAAGCAACAGGGAACGCATGTAGAACACCCGTGGTAGGATGCAAGGCTTTATTTCGCTTTTATCTTCTGCAAGAGACAACGCTTAAGTTTAAGAAAAGGACCGTTATTCCTCCTGCCCCCTCCAGTATCCATAAAGAAAATTACTGCAAGTCCTTTTGCTCCATCAAAGTGCAAAGCGAGCTGGCGGTGTGGCTGCCAGCACATACCGCACGTTGCAATATACATCAAAAGGCAAGCTCCCTTCCTGCAATAGCCTAAAATATAACCCCCCCCCATCCAGTCCCCGGGACAGCAGTTCACACACAAGAAGGATATCAACAGAGGAGTGCTTCACAGTGGGACTGAGCTTCGAGAGGAGAGAAGAAATGACAGGGCACAGAGGCAAGTGTGGGACCTGGGAACTCTCCTTGGGTGAGAGGTGACAAGAACCACTCTTCCTTAGCTCTGGGTGAAATTCCTCCATGTTTAGCTTCTTCTTAGCAAAGGGAAAAGGAAGCGCCTCGGTCGCTTAGATTTGCTTCCCTTCCTTTTGCTGCCTATGTGTGGGCTAACTTAAATTCTATCCACTTCCAAGTCAGAGGGGATGCCTAAGTGTGATCCACTTACAGTCTCAAAGCCATTCACGTTATTTACACTTGCTTTGCTAATGTCTGGAAAAGTCTAAGTTGGTTTCGTGTAAATATTGAGGAGTGAGGATATGTGCAGACTAACGTGGGGTGTGATGTCTTCTGCCTCACACTTTCTTTTAGCTCCTTAATGCCTGAGTTACTTGACTTAAAACTCCCCCATGTATGATTAGATCTTCAGGACTCTGTGTGAGGAAAAGTGGGTTTAATGTCCAAACTACCCTTTTCTGAACTTCTCCTTAGGCTATATCGAGCAAAAGAGGCTGGAAGTTTAGGAAGTACTTTGCTGAGTCAGCACCCTGTAGCTGTTAATGGGACTCCAGATGCTCCATGGAAGCGCTCAGTGACTACTTGTGTTGTTCTCCCCTATTGTATGAGTATGGTCACCTTAGCCCTTCCTCTATTTCACAAAGGGACTTCTGACTTCTGTGGTAACCCTCTACAGGTAATTAATTAGTAGCCTGTTCCTTCCCAGACTCACAACTCTTTTCTTGCTCTGCACAGGAAAAATATAGCAGCGTATGAGAACCGTGGCAGGGAGGAAAATCACAACTTTGCTTTTGATGTTATTGATCTCTCTCCTGCAAAATAACAGCAGAGCTTTGCATGCTCTGCAAATAGTTTTTTGCCTCCAGCTCTGTGTGTCCCATTACAAGCCCTTGCTTGACAGACACTCTATCAGATGGGCAGTGCCTTTTTTGATTACCGTCGTGTCGCTGCTCCCTATTTTTGATGCTTTGTTTCCTGCTTTCAGCTCTCACCCAGCTTCTCTAAGCGTGGCTGTAGGTTTTGGGGAGTATTTAGAAAAGATACAGTCACTCAATTCAGGTAGGAGGCAATAAGGGCATTTATGAGTCCCTGCCAGGCTGTGCTAGGTTTTTTTTCCCTTGTGAATTTGGTCTCGTGGATGATATTAGGTTGACGGGTCTGCTTGATTGAAAACTTACGCTTGTCCGCAGAGTAGGTCCAGGTTATGCTGCAGCACTGCACGCTGTCTTCCACTAAACATCCATCCAGCCACAGGGCTTAAGGTCCTTCGGTGAGAATTGAATTAGTCCATGCGGAGTGATGGTAAGAAGACAGGAGATTGCCATCTCCATCTTTGCCAAATCCAGCCCAGCCTGAAAGGTGAGGTCTCACCTGGGGAGACGGAAATGTGGGGTGAACTCCCTCTGCCTGAGCTTTCTGTGAGCTGCAAGACTTCCCCTCTCCAAGCAGGTACAGTCGTGTGCTTGCTGAGATTTCACTTTTTCATCCAGCCTATGTGTAAATCTCATCTGTTTGCTTTATAGGGCTTAATAAAAAGCAAACATAGCCTGAGCCTGGATCTGGGAATGGAAGGAGGGCTGTGAGGAGGTGAAACTTTTTACAGTAGTTTGCACTCCCCGTGCCCAGAGGTTTTTTATTTGCTATTCTCAGTAAAACAGTGATGATGTTTTTAGATGGATAGTGATACGACCCTTAAAACTTCAGCACCTCAGAGTCAACAATACATTTATCAGTGCCGCCTTAATCTTTTCCTTTTTTCCTCAAAACTGATGAACAGTCTCATTTCCCAGTGAAGTGAGCCAAAGGGATGAGCGTGTCCCAGTGTTGGAGTTTATGTCCCCATCTGCCTTTTCGGATGACTCCTTAACAGATCAAGCATTGCTCCCGCTTCTTAAATCCCCTTCAGCTTCAGTCCGTAACGTTTGTACATGACCCTACGGCACACCGTTCCCTAAATGCTTCCTGCAGCTCTCTGCCTGCTCTTGCTGGAGCTGCAGTGCTTCCAAGACACCTGAAGTCAAACCAATCGTTTCAAATCTACAAGTTATTTTTGATGACCTTTTTTTCTCTCTGCAAGCGTCTGAAACCATTCTTCCATAATAACCCTGCTTCCCAAGCCATAATGGCAGGCAAAATTATTATTTCAGGATTTTTCTTTGGAAGACATAAGGCATCGCTAATAAAGGGGAAATTAGGGACACATCTCAAAGATAATTAAATAATAAAAAGCCGGTAAAGGTCAGATACTTGGCTGTAAAAACTTCCACAGCTGCACTTTCCATACAGAGTGTATCTCTTCATTGATGCTCTGTGAGTAAAAGCTGGCAGTAGAAAATTACAGTGTGGGAAGCTAGCTTAGCTTTAAAGCAGAGATGGAATAGTTTATTTAACGGTACACTTGAGCTTTTTCTTGGTGTTTTTTTAGGGTTTTTTGGTTTGTTTATATACACTCCTCTTTCAGTAGATCATATGATTAAAAGTGATAATTTGGGTGGGAAAAACAGACAAGCAGATACATATTTTCACTGATATTGTTGTACAAAAGAAATTAAGCACGTATGTAAAGTTTGCTTGGATGCCAGTAAGCATTCATCTCAGCAGAAGTTGGAGGTCTGAACGTCTTTAAGGATCCAGGTTTTGTTTGGTTTTGATCATGCTTTAGAGTGGTAGATAAATGAAGGTAAATTTGTCTTTCTGCAAACCGTTGCCTACATCTGTACCTACATGGGCTGGTGGCCTTGAACTTGCTTGTCAGCGTGCTGTTCGCAGGCAGGCAAGTTCTCTTGATCTGACAGAGCTTGTACAAAAGGTTTATTGATTGGGGTAATTACTTTAGTTTTAGGGTCAAGAAAAGGTTTATTTAATACTGAAGTGAAAGCCTTTTGCTTTCTTTCTGTTATTTCTGTCCCCTTTATTTCAGTTCAGGCTTTTTGGTTTTTTTTTTTCAGAACAGCAGAATTCTGCCTTAATAACATGGCATCTCGTGCTGTCTGAGGGTTGCTGGAGAAATGCGTAAAACGGTGCATATGGTTTTCGTTTTTACACTTTTGTATATAGCTCTTTCCATGCACCCCAGACTGCGGGCCAATGTAAGCACAGCTTGTTTTATTCCTGTGTCGTATTACCGAGCTGCTAGAACAGCTCTGTGCGGACTTTTCTTTCCATGAATGCTCCCCTGCTAAAGCAGAGAAATAAGCCTGTGGGAGTTACTCGTCCACTTTGGCAAACAAAAGGAGAACCCTTTCGCTGTTAGAACAACAGAATTTCTAAGACTTCCATTTTCCAAAGGCTGCGTTAAAGTATACGTACTTGCGTGCATTTAATTGACCACAAAAGAGAACAGAAGCCAACAACATCAGCACCTCAGGAGTTACCGGACCAATCTCCACTTTGGCACGGGGTGGGATGAGAAGGACATAGTCTGTACAGTAACTCTTGACGTACGTTTTTTTAAAGGAAAATGGCCAGTCTGTGTATTGGATGTGTGACTGCTTTCTTTATCTAAGTGCTACAACAGTCTCAGAAAAAGAGTTAAATGAATTATATTAAACGGATTTCTGGAGGGCTTGCTGGGGGCTCTGAGAAGGAACATGGTTTGACCAAGTCTGTGCAGCAAAGCTACTGGAGGCAGGAACAGGGCCATGAGGTCTGCTTTTTCTCTGGCCCCCATCAAAGACCACTGAGAGCTCAATGCCTGAGAGCCTGAGCAGAGGCACGTAGCGCCATCTGGGATGCCCCAGGTACGGAGGGCATCTCTACAGCGTGGTAGGGCTGACAGAAAACCTAGAGGAGACTCGGGTGCTTCTGTAGCAGTGGCTGGAGACCAGACACCGTACTTGAGAGCACATCCTTAGCACCAGGCACCTATCAAATTGAATCTCAAGCATCAGTCATTCCAGCTGTACATCCATATTTATCCAGCTGGATATATTTGCTAAAGACTGTGTAAAATGAAACTTAATCTTTAATGCACCCAAAATTATAACATTGCCAAGGTTTCGTGGCATTTCTTTGACCAAATGACATCACATTTGAGGTCTTCTCTGGGTGTGTATGCAAGAATGGTTTGCTTTTTTTCCCCTAGAACATGCCAACTTACAACATCATTTAAAATGGAAGTCAAGGCCAGCTTTAGCCTTGCCCTGAGCTACAAGAGCAGAAATTGTAATGTACCGAACGTGAAGTAACTTCCCGCTTGCTACTGCGGCTCCAGAAGTTGAACCCTGAAGGCTGAATAATTGTTGTTTCCTGTATTAGTTTGTAACAATTTATGAGAGTGGGAAGGAACAACAACAAAAAAATTCGTTGCAATCCCTTGGGCAAATTTGGGCTATGAGCGTTTCATCGACTGGAGCAAAATTCAGATTTAAAAATATACCACCTGCATAAAAGGCAAACTAGGAAGAAAAGAAACATTCACAAGTTGTCTTTCTAGATCTCCACAGCCTTGTCATATGTGTTACAAGCATGGGATTAAAGCGTTATTGTGCTTAGAAGCTGCATTGTAGAAGGAAGAAGAAGTCTTCAGCCCAACAGCTGCTCTGTTCAAAATCTTCCGCTGAATTTTTTTTTCCCAGCTGACTTCTAACCTGTGGTCACATTTCAAGTGATTTAGAACAGAGGGTTTTTTTTTTTTTTCAGATGCTCGATGTACGATTCCTTAAGAACTGTATTTCCTAGACCCTTTCATGCTTTTAGCATTGCTCACGTTCTCCGGGAAGAAAACAGCGTTCCCTGTATATCCCTATGAACAGCAGAAATACATTAGCAAGATTTTCTTTTGCCTTCATTCTGGCCCCAGTGAAGTCAAAGGAGATTTTACCATTAACTTAAACGGTGGTATACACAGACCAGTGCCCAAGTGCTTTTGAAATCCCATTACACCTTATGCTTTCAACCATCTGATAGCTTTAGATTATAAGGCATTCTGCACTGGAAAGATTTCTTCTTAAAAAGGAAGCGGTAAGAGAAAGGAATGAATCAGTGAGATAACGCTCTCTCTCGAAGGGCAAACCAAATTCAGACCAAATGCGGCATAGCCTTCTGAAACGGTCGGGCTTGTTCTCCTCTTTATTTACTCCCCAAACTATTCCCACTTGAGCCCTGTTTCTGTAGCACAGAAGTTCAAAAATAGGGCACAATAAAGCTGGGTTTGTCGTGTTTCCAGCTGGGCTTAGAGTCAGATGTGCTTGAAATAGTGTGAGAAAGACTGCCGTCGCGGTGAGAGCCACTCGAGTACCTGGACAGATACCTCAAGCCAGGCCTAGAAGCAGAAATACAGACATCTCAAGGGAAAATGTGCTCACATGATGTAGTGTCAAATTTGGCAAATTCAGCGGCTCTTGATGGTTTCAATACGCAACCCGAACCGATCCTGAACGCCAAACCTTTCGTGTTTCACCGTCACCTTTTAAAATGATGCAGCCTCTAGAGTCACCGCCGGCTGGAGCCGGTACTTGCAGTCAAGCGCACTGATGGAGGTGTGGGGTATCGGCCATTGCAAATGGTTTTGTTTTCGAAAATTCTTACAGAAGAAGAGTCGGGCAGGAGGATAACACACAATTGGATACTGTGATTACTGTACTTCACTCCGACTTGCCAGAAACGGGAGTGATTTAAGGAGTTGTTTAAATGACTGCCTGCCTGTTGCCCTTTTCCTAATTTAGCGTCCTGATACCTACACGTGAAGGTCAGAGTTCCACTGGGATATGAGAGCAAAGAGGGTTATATGCATGAATCTTTAATTAAAACAGACCTCCCGGCCTTCAGAAAAAGAAGAAAAAAAATCAAAATCTGGCACA
The DNA here is from genome assembly GCF_000708025.1 of Charadrius vociferus. Classification (NCBI taxonomy): domain Eukaryota; kingdom Metazoa; phylum Chordata; class Aves; order Charadriiformes; family Charadriidae; genus Charadrius; species Charadrius vociferus. The sequence goes on from NW_009647680.1 coordinate 9,540,922, forward strand.
ACATCAAGTGGCATTAGCAGTATCAGCATCGCGCTAGGTGCCCTACAGAAGAGGAAACTGTGAAAGAGCGCTCAGAAATAATGACTGAGTTTCCATGATGCTGTCAAGACTTTCGCATCCCTGGCGGCCAGGTGTGGATTACTTGAGCTAGAAATGTAAAAGCCTTATAAAACACAAATGAAGCAGCAAAATCGAAATCTCAGCAGGTGAGGATGTACCATGAGAAGGAATTAGTCCTTTCAAACTTCAGCTGGGGAAGGAAGAGGAGGAGCAAGAGAACACCAGACACAGCATTTCCATGTTTCCTTTGTTTCCAGGGGTTTGGGTTTGGTTTTTTGGTAGGTTTTTTTACCCTTTCTTTTTTTTTTTTTTTTTGGCTCGTAATGCCGAGTCTGGTGTTTCGAGATATCTGCATCCTGTTTTATCCCCTCTCACCTCCACGTCTCCCTTGGCATTGTTATCACAATTACAAGAGCAGGTGACAGTTCTCCGGGCTTAGAATCCAACCTGCCCTGGGGTGAAATTCAATCGAGTAGCATCATTTCTTTGAAAAATAAACAAGACTGCAAGCTCTGCAACTGGGAAGTAAATTAAATGTGTTCACAGAGCTTCAGAATCTTCTTTGCCTTTCATGTTATACTGCCTGACTTGCTATTAAAATTATTGCTAACGTAGTCGGGGCAGTGACAGGGAGCATTTTTGTGAAAGAGATGTTATTGCAATGAGCTTGTAGGTGACAGCTTTATCCTGGATGAGCAGGTCTGGGAGAAGGAATGTGTGGCTTGCTAAGGTTGCTCTGGTGCAGCAGCAGAGAATAAGGTGAAATAACGCGATGTCCCTTCACTCTCCCATGGGATGTAGTTCGTTGTAGCGCGAGAGGGATGCTGGGCGCTCCTCACGACCCTTTTACATTGATGTGGCTCACGCAGAGGATTTCAAGGTTAGATATGAATCATGGAATCTACCCACCTGCTGCCCCGCTCCACGTGTGCTCCGTCCCTCCCAGCAAAGCATCTTCTTGACCAGGGGAACGTGACTGGGCAGAAGATAAGTCAGTGGACAGTCAGGAACAATTTCTTTCTGCGTGACACTAAATATATATGTATTTCTTTGATACAGTAGCAATTCTCCTCTAAGGATTTGGGGATTATATTTTTTTTACCTCCAGTAATTGTTTTTAATTTACTTAATTTTTAAAATATACGATTTGTGTATATAGAGGGTTGACGTTTGTAAGGAAGGGGTAGAACCTTTTATTACACCAATCCATATATATACTGTATCTCCCTGGGCTGTTAGATTGGAAGATGTGGCGATTTATTTCAGGCTCAGCAGCTTCATGTATCTTCTTACAAACGAAGAGCAAAGGATTTTGAGGCCATTTCTTGTGCAGAGGTGATGTAGACTACTAGTTGAAGAGGCCAAACAGTGAGGTTACCTGAAAATCCCTGCTTTTTAATTTGCATTGGTAAAACAAGTCTCATTTTCTTTGACCCTTCATTTCAGACTTTGAGATTAGCATTGATTCGTTAAAGAGTGATTCTTCCACTGCAGCTCTATTCCTACACGTTTCTGACACCAAACACTGCCAGTTCCAGAAAAACTCTTTGAGGTTATTGAAGGAAATAGTTACATTTGAATTCACAGAACCACACTGCGCTGAATGGCATTTAATCAGTTCTTAGAAAGCAGTCCTGGTACTTACTAACTCCCCGGAAAGCTGCTGCCTTCAATTGCCAGCTAGATAACTATTTTTTTCTTTGCCAATAGATAGTTGCCTCTAAATGCCCAGGGAACGATGATGCTTGGTGGCAAGTGTAGGCTGTAAAATATTTATCTTTAACACACAATTGTGTTACTGCAGCCACTAATAGGATTTGGTGTCAGGCAAACATCTGCCTTGGCCTCTGGCCCAAAGATATAGAAACAAGCTATTAAGTTGAATGTTGCATAGTAAATAAATAAGGCGGAAATACTGTTAATGTAGCTGTACGGCTGACCAACGAACACGGTGAGTGTATAGAAAAGAAGTCCATCAAGAGTCTAACAATCTGTCTCCCTCCCTAATATGTTTATTGTATTTCATCTGGTTAAAGGTAATTCACGTCGGTAATTGTAAGCCAGGCTGACAGATCTTTATAGAGCTCACCGCAGTAGAGTTGGCTTTCACGGGGCTTTTTGTCAGCAGCAAAGTGGTCCCCTGAGCAGACCATTAGTCTGGGAGCTTTGTCGTTGTCACATGAGTCAGTTTATGATATGAAGCAAACGGTGTATTTGTCTATGCCTCAGATTACCAGGCTAAAAAAATGGGAATGATAACAATTGGCAATTTCCTATTGAACTCAGTCATCCCAAGCACAAATCCAGGCTGGGTGGAGAATGGATGGAGAGCAGCGCTGAGGAGAAGGACTTGGGGGCATTGGTGGGTGAGAAGCTCAACATGAGCCGGCAATGTGTGCATGTAGCCCAGCGAGCCCCCGGCATCCCGGGCTGCATCCCCAGCAGCGTGGCCAGCAGGGCGAGGGGGGATTGTGCCCCTCTGCTGCGCTCTGCTCTGGGGAGACCCCCCTGCAGTGCTGCCTCCAGCTCGGGGGCCTCAGCACAGGAGAGACATGGACCTGGTGGAGCGGGGCCAGAGGAGGCCCCGGAGCTGCTGGGAGGGCTGGAGCCCCTCTACTGGGAGGACAGGCTGGGAGAGTTGGGGGGGTTCAGCCTGGAGAAGGGAAGGCTGCGGGGAGACCTTCAAGCCCCTTCCAGTCCCTAAAGGAGCTCCAGGAAAGCTGGGGAGGGACTCTTGATTAGGGAGGGGAGCGACAGGACAAGGGGGAACAGTTTTAAACTGAAAGAGAGGAGATTTACATTATATATTAGGAAGAAGTTTTTCACTCTGAGGGTGGTGACCCCCTCGCCCAGGTTGCCCAGAGAAGCTGTGGCTGCCCCATCCCTGGAGGTTTTCGAGGCCAGGTTGGATGGGGCTCTGAGCAACCTGGTCTGGTGGGAGGTGTCCCTACTCGTGGCAGGGGGGTTGGAACTAGATAATTTTTAACCAACCCAAAACATCCTATGATTACATGATTCTACGATATCCTTAAATGAAGGACAGCGTAGTGTGAGGTCTTACTATGGGTATGGGCAGGATCATGCCGGTTTATAGCTTCTCTCAGGGTAAGGAGTGACTGCAGTGGGAAAACAAGCAATGAGATAAAGGTTTCATCCAAATTTCCCTCTAAATCTACCAGCTGTGTGATTACTCGTACTGAAAAAAGTCCCCTGAGACAAATGGCAAAAATCCCAAGGTATCTTCAGCAGCTGTAAGTCAACGTGGTGCAGGAAGTAAAGCTGGTTTGTCTCCAGACTGTGATCTGTTTCTTTCTCTGCTTTGATAATTAAAGCTCTTGAGCAGGAAGGACCTTAAAGAGTACTTCAGAAGAAGAATTTTGCTCTTGGAGAAGTCTAGGCTTTCACACCTAATACATGTTTTCCATCTCTCATTTTCATCAATCTAGAAGGACTTTTGTACGTCCATCCTAAGTGAGGTAGGCTGCACTGGGGTAGGGGACACCTGCTGTGTCAGACAAGGTGGTTCTGTACTGTTCTCCAACATGAAACAGTGTGGATCTGAAGACCATGTGTCTCGTTATGTCATTTACTCCTTCTCTCAGAGGAAATCTGGATGTTTATGATATTTATTCAGGAGATGACTTGTTTTTTCAGTTGCTAATCAGATTTTGAAACTGACGGGACAATTACTTCCGTACATAAGCTTCTGCACTCCCCATTAGAAGCTGCACCACCTCAAGTTTTGCAGGTCTGTCCCCAGTGCGAGTTGTTTGCGTTCAGGAGGTTTGCTCCTGCAGCCGTTGGTTGTTGAAAGGTGGCGTGGGAGCTGCATTTTCCCCATTCTCTTTGGACACGATGCCAAAACCGTATGAAAGCATCGTGCATCACCCATTGACTGACCCTCCAATTAATAGGCTTTCCCCTTAGCGGCTGGTGTCAATCAGATCGCTTCAGAGAGTTGGAAGCCAAGAGAAAGCTGTGGGAGTCAGAGGGAAAACAGAGAACATGTATCTCTTTCTAAAAAAGAATTGTCCATGGTCTCACAGTGAACTTTAACAATTAAATAAAACAAAACAAAACATTGTCATGATTCTCTAAAGCAGTTCCCATGGTGCTATTCATAAAACACCATATGGAATTGTGTATATATGGTAAAATATCCTTATAATTACGTGAACAGCTCACAGAATAAGCTGTAGAATGGAGTCCAGAACCTGTCCGTAACTGCGGTGACCTGTTTGTATTTATTGATTGACAGTTTGTCCCCTCTGTAGCAATGTTGACTGTGGACATACTAAAAAGACAGACAGTTGCTTTGTGCCACAAACTTAGGGGCTTCCTCAAAGTTCAAGTTTGCTGTCTTCTATCATCTGAGCCCCATGAGATAATAATTTGGCTACTGAAAATTTGTCCATTTTGGTTCTTCATTCTTTCTAGAGTTCCCCCATCATCACTCCCTAATTTCTTACGCCAAGTCACCCACCTCCTCCTGTGTAGTTTGAAATTCGGGTATTAGAGCAGTGTTGCATGGGTGTGTGTACACGTTTTGTTTACATCCAGAAGAGCCAGAAAATCGACTCGGCGGTCCAACTGGTGCAGTCTGTAACCACTGAAACAAAAATCAGTCCTGGGATGAAGAGAGAGTTTTTTATGGGAAGCCTTAAGTGAGTATGACTTGCTCATGCCTTCAGTCTTCAAAATAAAAAGAAAATCCAGTTTGTGATGGCACCTTAGAATAGAAATAGGACAATGCTCAGTACTGCACACACCACTCTCTGACTTGTTGTTCACAAGCCGAAGCCGCAAGCCTTGTTTGTTCTCATTAGCTCCGGAGTTCATGAGAAAAAAACAAGTCCCTTTAACTCTTCCTTTATGGAAATACGTTTTGAGCTGCCTGGGAGCAGCTTTGAGACAAAGATGTACTGCGTGAATCCCCATCGCTTTTCAGAGTTGATTCTCAGTAGCGAAGAACTTTTGGGGAGCGTGTGGAGACCTTAATTGCCCTGAGTCACACCAGGCAAGTTTGTATCCTTTAGCTGCTAAAAAATGGTAAGTGGCACCAGCCACTGGGGGGGAAGAGTTTCTTTTCACTTCATCTCGTCTCTGTTCGGCGGGTTATTCCAGGGCGAAGTGAGCTAGTGTAAAATGAGAACACGTTAGAAACATTACTGTTGGCTATATTAGAAAAACAAGGAGCATCAGAGAAAGCAATGAAGTAGGATGAAGAGATTTTTAAGGGCCCGTTCTATTATTAATAGCATAGGACGTTCAGGCCACGGTTAAGAGTTACTGAGGTGCTTCAGTGAAGAAGGTACAATGGGTTTAATTCACCTGTTTTTTTATTCCTTTTGTGTCGGGCACAATCTGGTGTGATGCAGTTAGGGCACGCTTGCAAGGAAGAGTTTGGGAAATCAAGGATTGAGGAGATGGGGATAGATGAAGTGATAAGTGTGCATGTCGCTGCATTTTTGCAAAGTAAAATGCCAGATCTGTAGATGAACCACAAAATAGACGTGGGGTTTTTTTTGACATGCATTGGTGTTGGTCACTGTGGATGGGAACTGGGTGTCTTTGATGGCAATATCTACATCTGAACTAGTCAGAGGAGGAAAGGAAGCACTGCTGGAGTAAAGTTCATTACATGGATTTGCCCAAAGAGTCAGGAAAATTTGGTTACCTAAACACAGGTATGCTGCATTTCTGTGGTCAGTCTGAACGTCTGGATCCCAGTATACCCAGTCAATATAGTGGATGAGAGTCTTTCGGTTTCACCTCCAGTAGACGTCTAATTGGTGTACTGCGTATTGCCTGTCTTGTCCTGAGCATTGCAAGTGCATCAGCTGAACCCCACTATAAATGCAAAATATTATTTGCGGTAACAAAGATTACCCTTTAGCTCACGCGGTGCATTGTTACGCTTTGGAACAGCTGCCGTGCCTGATGCTGCATTGCTTTTTTGATGTTGCTTTGATTTTTTATTATTTTGCATAAATATTACTTATTACATTACATAAATACACCAAGAAAGCTGTATGGGTATTTTACTCCTTTTCAAGGACTCAATTTAGTCCTTTAAAGCAAAAGCTTGAAAAAAGCTTTTCAAAAAGGTTTTAATATACTGTAGGTGTTGTCATAACACTGGGAGTCTGTCTTGCATCAAGCACTGCCATAACTATTCCCCTTGACTTCAAAGGTCACGCAGATGTAACCTCACCGCGGTGCTGCTACAGCTTGCAGACCCCGACCCAGAGTGACAGGGTGATGGTGGGGCTTCAGGAGACGTCCAAGTGCTGCGCTGGCGCTGAACAGCATGGCTCTACTCCTGCTCCCAGTTTTTGGGCAGTAGAAGACGGTTCACGTGTTTCTTTTCTCTGCTGCATTAATGTTTTTGTCACCTTTGGAGCTTAACCAACTCATTGAAGGGTCTGACAAGTGCCAGAACCAGCACAAGAAGAGGGAGCTTAGACTGGTAGCTGGGATGAGAGGATTAGAGGGAAAGGACTGACCCTTTCAGCAACAGGAGCCGTTAAATCTCCTTGCCCGTCTCACTATCTTCTTTCGCAGTACTCACACTCTGTGTGTTCTTCGTATGTGTAAGAATGTGTATGTGCATCAATAAATAACTTTTTTTTCTCCAGATTTCTGCATATATTTCTTGAAGACAAGACGGGTATAAAAACTGTAAAAAAAAGCATAGGGGAAAAAATGCATAAAGTAAAATTCTTTTCATCTTCAGCAGTGAAATGAAAACATCGCGAAGTTCTGAAGACTGTATACATACGGGCTAATATTAACTTTTCATTTACAGCATAGATTTGTGTTTATACCTGCTATTAAGTGAGAGTTAGTATACTTAAATACCAGTAGAAATACGTGAGCCCTGAGTTGCTATTTCTTTATTCTAGGAAGCGTGGCTGCTATTTGATTGGAATGAAGGTGGCAGCTCAAGCTCAAAGTGTTGACTGCATGCTGTGAATGTATTTCCATGCACCGTAAAGTGAATATCTGCTTAACTATAGAGCTGAAGGGTTAGCAAACCGACAGCGCTTCCTTGTACCTCCCTTGCTGCGTGGAGCTAGCTGATTAGGAGATACCTGACGCCAAGGCTTCAAACATAAATGTTTGAAACTGGTTTTATTATTTACAACTGCTGTTGCCCTTTATGAATGATTAAGTTACACCCCGTCCTTTAAAATGTCCTTCAGGAACCTCTGTCGGTTGGAGAACGCCCATCCAGCAACGCGCTTCCTTTCGTTTGCGGTGAGAAACTCATGTGCGCGTCTCTGCTGCAGCTCTTTCTCTTCACTTTCGCCGATAGGGAGTTTACAAATATCTTTGCTGCCATAAGGCCCGGGGAAGTAGGTCTGGGAAAGCCCGGCGATTATTCACACGGCTGAGATTTCCACCCCACTCCGTGACAGATGCACCACCGGTGCTCCTCCTGGATAACTGAATCCGGGTTTGATCTGATATGCATCTCCCTCTGAGAAAATGCAAAATGATAGAGTGGAATGAACCGTGGTGTTCCATCATCTTTCCAAGCCCCGCTCATCTTTACTCAGTCCTCGCTCACAGTTTGGTCAAGAAACTAAAATTATTTTCATTCTCTTTTTTAGACGTAATTTTTTGCCATCTTGTGTTCTTCTTTTATGACAGATAATTTTTAGCCCCAATACTTTGAACTGTCCTCAAAATAAAAGTGCTAGATAACATTTTGCTTACCTGTTAACTTTCCTTGAAAGATGAATAGCCAGTGTTTTTGCCAAAGTCAGGGAATTTCAGACGATAACTAGAAACAGAAGAAAGTGTGGAATAGTCCCGTTCCCGTTTTTCCAAGATGCAGCATTAGCTCCAGAGCTTCGGGCTGTTTGTATAATATTGCAGAACAAACAAGAAGGCGTTCGGTTAGAAATAATCCTTCTAATAAGAAAGAAGAAATATGTAAGAAATAGTCCTTCTCTGCCTAAAGAGAGGATGAACCAAGGGTCTGCGTTCAGTGACCTTCACAAGGGCACGTTTCTATCATAGCCCAGCTCTGCGTGGCGCAAATAAATGCCCCAAATTCACTTACCCGAGTCGACAAAACGGGACCAAAGTTGCGTGTTCTGCCACCAGAACAGCGCGTATTGCTTCTCTCCCATCAATCCAAAGAGGGAAAATGGTTGGAAAAATAAGCAGGAAGAAAAGACACGTGGAAGTTTTCAGGTACTGAGTGAGGACAAAGCCTTCTGGGTTTGAGCAGCTGCAATTTAATCATAGGATTTGCAGTCGCTCCGCACTAATGTGCGAGAGTTGAGCCGTCCATCGGTGTAAATGGATGAGTGCTGTTTCATGGAGCTCAAACTGATGCTTCCACCCCAAGTGCGGCGATTGCTTTGAGGTTTCAGCTGTCCTGCCAGCCAGAGCCCTCCCAAACTCAGAGGTGTTTCCTTGCCTAAAGAAGTATTTGAATTCTCTTTTGTTTTCCAGAATCAGTGGATAATTGTCCCAGTAATTGCTACGGGAATGGAGACTGCGTGTCTGGGACTTGCCATTGCTTCCTTGGCTTTCTGGGCCCTGACTGTGGCAGAGGTAGGAATTTATACTTGATTTGCTCTTCCCCTCTCCCTTTCAGTTAACGTTTTTCTTGCGGAAATTATTTTCACACCTGTGCCTTTTTCAAAGTACACCTCCGCCAGTGCGGGGATGCTGTGGTAGAATGGAAACGATTGAGATCTGTGGGTTTGTTTTCTCCTAGTCGTGATTGCTGTGACCTTAGCAACAACACAGCCCCACAGCTGCGCACGGACAGGCGACATGTCATGCTGGGAATTCTCTATCTGGCAGCGACGGTAGAAAACAGGACTTAAAAATGTGGCGTTATTGGTTGTTTAGCAGAGCGCTCCGTTGTTGTGTGGTGCAACCCTATAATGATGCTGTCTTCGAAGATTATAAAAAGATTATAAAAAAATGAAGTAGCTTTTGCATCGCTGCAGGCTTTGCGCGTCGGCCTCAGCTATAAGGGATCGCTGACGGCCTGGCTGCGGGCAGCGGGACAGGGTTAGAGGAAGGCTTGGAGCGGAGAAATGGCAGGAAGAACTGGATATTCTGGCCAAAACCTGAAAACATTGGGACATCTGGGAAGGAACCTTACCCCTGCAAACAATATAATATATTTTTATGCTCAGGTGAAAAGTATTTTTAAGAAATGGTTTTGGAAAGGGTTTCATTTGACCTGAAATTTTTAGGTTATTTAAACATTTAAAAAACAAACCAGAGTACTTTTAATAAAAACACGTTTCAGACCGAGAAATCAAACCGCTGCATGTGGGAAATGCCAGAATGCCGTGCATCAACCTTTTCAAGGCCTTTTTCTTTTTTGGCTCATCCAGTCCAACAAACTAAAGGCAGATTTCTAAATTTGGGGAGGGAGATAGCGTAACAAGTTAGTGCCCACACAAGGAGCTTTGCTGAGGCAACAGGTCAGGCCTTCACCCTTCCCATCGCTTCTTTGGAAAGCAGGCTGGCTCCTTCCCAAGAGGGAGAGCTAAACTCTTTCCAACCCCGTGTCCTCTCCCCCTCCGGCCGAGCTGGGGTCACGTCGCTGTAGCCCAGCCAAGAGATAAGGGCGGCCGCACACCCCGCAGGCGGGAAGCTCTGCTGCAGCGGTGTGGTCCAGGCTAAAAGCCCAGAGGGGTTTCAGAGTTCACCTCCCGGTAAGATGGATGTGGCAGTCTGCATCCCTCAGAGCTGTTATGTCAAACTTCTTGCTGACTCAGGTTACACTTGGTTTGCATTTCCTTACACTTGGTTTGCATTTCCAAGCTCCTTTTCAAATCCGTGGAGCTGGAGACAAAAGGAGTTTTCTTTCCATCTCCCACAGCTTATTCCTACTCACACCTCCTAACTTTACGTAGGGGCAGAAGTTCAGGCTTTGTTCCCTCCAAGGCTCCCAGTAGAGTCAGCGGAGAAGGAGCAGCTCCTTCACTGTGAGTGGGAATATTTAAACTTTTGTTCTGAATCTGCTTGCAGAGGAGCTTGCCTCCCTTCGTGGGTTATATATCTAACTTCCTCAGGCACTTCAGTTGAGCCACATGAGTATCTTCCAGAGTGCTTACTCTTGCTGATACGAACACCACCTATTCGAGTCAATCTTTTGGTTCAGAATCATCTGGGTTTAGATCACAGATTACTGTCTGCCTTTAGGAGGATGGATTAATACCTCAAGATGTTATTTGTGTGTGCATTTCCACCCGGTGGGCTTGTTAAATGGGTCATCTTGCCATGAGCGAGAGATACAAGGGCTCCCGCGTTGGCTTCCTGTTGGTTTTCAGGGGAATGGAAGATGCTGCTTTGAACCTTCAAATCCCTCAGAGGGCAGCAACAGTGGCATGTGTAAGGCCACTCCAGTATCCGGTCCCTGTACTGAGCAATAATCCTTAAATCAGGAGGTCCCTGCCCCGTTGAAGATTTCTAGGGCACAGATTTCCTGGCTGTGCCTTTGTTTCAGTTCAGCCTTATCATTCATCATGCGAATGAGCGGGAAACTGTGGAGCAGAAAGCCCTTCTGTTTTTAATAATGGTTAATTTTTAATGTATTATTAACCAATTCTTTTAAACCAAGTAAATGAGAACTGATCACCAGAGGTGTGCTCCCAGGCCTCTTGAAGGCCTTCTTGAACATGGGAGATGGTGTTTTAAAATCCTGTATAAAGTAAACAAAAAAAGCAAATGATCTTAGTCTCTGATGTTAAACTTTACAAGAAAGTGATGTGCATTTGGGTTGTTGCTACCATAACCACACTAAAGGATTACTATAATTTCAGCATCTTAGATATTGTTTATTGCAATCTGAATGATCAAACAATAATTATATATGATTATATATGGAAAAGAGTTGCACAAGTAGCAGTGGAAAAAAAATCCAGAAACCCCTTTTGTCTTTATTCATTGTGGTACGTTACAAAGGAGGTCTTGTTCTTGCCATTGCCTTGACATTTGCAGCAGCACTTTCCAGATTACGCTGAAGGTGTTCTCCACAGAGGGCTGTGTCGAGTACCGGTCTTATTGCAGATGGCCAGTAATTTATCTGATCTTGTACTGAGTGATCAGCTGTCTTGTCAGAAAACATGTAAGTCTTTCTCAGCAACCTCTCACTGGTTAAAGGCAATTATTCTTTCTTCTCGTTGAAAAGAGGTGCAGACTATCCTCTTCCAGTGCCTTCAAAGAACAGGCTCCATTACTGAGCATTTGAAATTTGAGACAGGGGGGCGGAAAATTCCATCAGCCTCGCTGAAAAGTGAAATTACAGAGTGAGTTTGCGGTGAACCGTGTACACAACACAGTGTATCTTAAACAATTTATGTCTCCTATTGTATAGGTAGATGCCTCCTTGCAAATGATGCTCTTGAAACTCACCGCTGCAATGTGCTTCCTTTCAAGTGAACAGAGGGCTCCGTAGTAATAACAGTTGCCACATTCCTTTGTTTCCTAAACCTCTTTTAGCTTAGTCAGGCAAATACATTTCACTGCATATCAAACTGGCTTACCAGTCCGAGCTGGCAACGCTTTGTATTGTGTTGAGGTTGGTATAATTTTGTAACCCTCAAATGGACTTGACTATAACGACACACGGAAACAGCCCAGGATGGGCATTACGCGATTGCTGCCTGAAAAGGTGGCAAGAGGAGAGGAATGTTGCCCTTAACCATGTTAATACCTCTTCCCGCATTTACCCAGTCAGGAATGAAGCAAAAGAGGTACCTCATGTTCATCACACACCCAATGCGGTTGGACTAAGCAGCAGACTGGAATATTCCTTTCACATTTGTCTTGCATTAAAATGGTCATAAATTGCCTCTCTGAGGGGCAGATGAGAAGCCCCACTGCTCTCACCTCGGGATGCTGTGCAACAGTGAACAGGAGAAGTCTGTAGAATATATGCCCTTACAGCTCAGCTTCAGCAAAATGAAATCAAAGTGAAGAGGGCTTAAGCAAGGAGAAATGTCATGGGATACTGAAGAGGGGAAGGCTATTGTTTCTTAGGGACAGAAATCAGCAGCTTCCTTGGAAAAATCAGAACAGAGGACAAAAGGACCATAAGGTGGCAGGTGTGGAGAATGGAAAAAGGAGAAGGCATCATTGGAGAGGAGCTGAAGGAAGCTTAGAGAGCAGCAAAAGCTTTGGTCATAGAGGCTGTAGGCTGGTCCTTGATGCCCTCCCCTTCCTTGGGGACCCCGCTCTGTATCCTTCAGTTCATCCCATCCTGCTCTGCCTGACATTTTCCAAATTCAGCTCAGAAAAAGCTTAATCCTGGGATCCGTCATGGCACAGCTTGAGCTTGTCATCTTCCTCTTCTCCCCTTTATCACAGGGAAGAAATCCTGTGACTGGTTGGCCTTGAGAATCAGCCAACTCTGCCGGAAACAAGGCCAGTTAAAAAATCCTTTATAAACTGATAGAATCATAGAATTGTCTAGGTTGGAAGAGACCCTTGGGATCATCGAGTCCAACCATCTACCGTACTCAACAAAGTTTTTCCCTA
>NW_009647680.1:9553579-9604921 GCF_000708025.1 Charadrius vociferus
TAATATTCAGTCTAAATCTGCCCTGTTGGAGCTTGAAGCCATTCCCTCTCGTTCTGTCATTAATTAGCTGGGAGAAGAGACCAGCACCAACCTCTCTACAGTGTCCTTTCAAATAGCTGTAGAGAGGTATACCTGATACCTGATACAAAGGTCAGAGTTTAGATTTGGAGAACTTTTATTACAGGGAGCTTGGAAAGACTAGAGGCTAGTTTTGCATTGTGTCTGATGAGGAATGGAGTCCAGAAGAGGTGATAACCGAAAAAGGGGGCAGAAGATTCAGCTGATGGCATGACATGAGCTAAATCGGGGAAATGGTCTCAATGTAGCATTCTGGACTCTGAGCAAAGCAACTGAAACTCGTGAAGTTGAGAATTACAATAGAAAAACAGGGGAGTGATTTGTGTCCAGTGAAGATCCACAGCAGAGGCAGTGTCAAGGATAGTATCATAGAATCATACAATCATAGAATGGTTTAGGTTGGAAAGGACCCTGAAGATCATCGAGTTCCAACCCCCCTGCCATGGGCAGGGACACCTCCCATCACACCAGGTTGCCCAAGGCCACGTCCAGCCTGGCCTTGAACACCTCCAGGGATGGGGCCTCAACAACCTCTCTGGGCAACCTGTTCCAGTGCCTCACCACCCTTAAAGTGAAAAACTTCTTCCTAATGTTTAATCTAAACCTGCCCTCTTCCAGTTTGAAGCCATTCCCCCTCGTCCTGTCACTACATGTCCTTCTAAAAAGTCCTTCCCCAGCTCTCCTGTAGCCCCTTTAGGGACTGGAAGGCCGCAATAAGATCTCCCCGGAGCCTTCTCTTCTCCAGGCTGAACAGCCCCAACTCTCTCAGCCACTCCTCATAGGAGAGGTGCTACTGTGAGGTCTGGCAGTGGGTCAGGGAGAGTGGTAAGCAGTCTAAGGACAGTGGTGCTGCTGAAAGAAGACACTTGTACACTGAAAAGTCAGAATACAAGAAAATTGTGATTTAGTTAGTGAAAAAAAAGCATCAGAGACACAAAGCAAGGAGATATCCTAACTCACGGGCACTGTTTGTTTGTTTGTTTGAAGCATTCATAGGAAAATGCAGCTAACAGCTGGGTGTCATCCTTGTAAAAGAATTGGGTTTGGCAAAAAACTGAACAACATATCCCACTGAAGACTGTATATGAAGGCTGTAAATCCCATGCTGGACTTTTGTGCTCTTTTTTTTTGAACCGAGAGCCGTGTACGGTTGTGTTTTAACGTAATTTCTCTTCTCTTTCCCCAGCGTCCTGCCCAGTGCTGTGCAGTGGAAACGGGCAGTACATGAAGGGGAGGTGCTTGTGCCATAGCGGCTGGAAAGGAGCGGAATGCGATGTCCCGACGAACCAGTGCATCGATGTCTCTTGCAGTAACCATGGCACGTGCATCATGGGGACCTGTATCTGCAACCCGGGATACAAAGGCGAGAGCTGTGAAGAAGGTATTTGCAAGATGCGTTCAATTAGTCTTTTGCGTTGATTGCCGTTGTATAATTGCGTGGATGGGGGCGATTTGGAATAGGACTGGCACTTCAACAGGACAGTAATAGGCACCTTAGAGATACAATAGATGGATGCAACATAAAAATGATATGTTGCAACAACTTGTCGTTAGCTATCATATTTGTTCAATAATTGGATGAAAAGCCATCAAATGTTTCAGATAGACAAATGTAGTTGAAAAACCAGAACATCTAATCATACGTTCAAATGTTCTTATTAAAGCATCGTTTCCATTTACACATCTAAACGTATAATTACTTTTACAGCGCTTTCTTCTCTGCTGTGCTATGCCAAGTGATTTCAGTTGCTTACATGCACAAAATGGTGGCGTGTGAGAGAAGGTCCCTGATTCTTGTCAGCTTTAAAAGCTTAGGAATGCTCAGGACTTGAATTAAACTCTGCTTCAAAATCAGATATTATTTTAATGGCTCTTCCATCGCTTTTTTTTCTCACATTAGCCCCCCAACATATTTCATTTACATTTAGATTTGTGGCTCAGAAATACGGTGCCTTTTAGCACTTATCTTTAATCTTTTTGTGTAGGAAGTCACCTGCTACCATAAACCTTTATCTTGCTGAGTCTGTGACTGCTTCTTATTGCTAAAAGTGAACAGTTGTGTAAGTGTACAAATCATTCGGACACTTACAAAAATACATCCAAAATTGCCCGATTTACAGAATAATATTCAACCCTGTTGAAAATTATCCTCAAAATTCTATGCAGATGACCTGAAAAATAATTATGTTTAAGTTATGCTTCTACAAATATATATATATATAAGGTCTCTGCACAACCTGATAGTTTACGACATCCATTTGATAAGTGTATAAGAATCACAATGGCTTGAATTAATTTATGGTTGTCTTGGCGTATGCGGGATAAAGATTTCTCTGAAATGGCTTTATTTTACGGACAACGAAAATAGGCTGAATTCAAATGGCATCTAATCTTGCAATTCTTTTGATGCGTTAAACGTATTGGAGTGGGACATCTCTGATGTAACATGGCTTCAGTGTCGGTAAATGTTAGAGATGAAGACAGCAGCAGCTCTGTAACAATAAGCCATCTCTCGAGGAAGCTTCATTTTGGCTTAAGAAAGCACAATTCAATGAAACCGTGGGGCATTCAAAACCCAAAGATGGTGACTGCTGAAGTATCTTTAAAGCATCTCCATAGACCTGGTATTTACTAGATCATATCTTTACTGGATAAACAGAAATGAAAAGATCCTGATTTTGCCTCCAGCCAGACATGTTTAATGTGTGTAAATCACAATAAGATTTGCCCTTTTTCTAACAGGAACCTTTTTTTCCCTGGTCACGTTTAAAGCAGAAAAGCCAGACACTACTCGGTTATTTTATGTTATCGCTGTAGCGGGGGACAGTGTCAGTCCCACTAGGTAAAAACTTGAAAAAGAGTGAAGAACAAAGAGAACATGATTTTTCTTACGAGCTGTTTAGTATTTTTCCAAGTATGCATTTGTTTTTCACATTCAAGGCATAATTTGTATTGTGTTGTGAGGGGGGGAAGTAACTCAGAAATATGCCATGTGGGAAATCTTCGGGACATATATATATATATTTAGATCTAGTAAAAAAGTTGATTTATACTATTTTTTAAATTGCTTTTACTTTTTAATTTCTCTTCTAAGAAGGACCATCTGGTATTGATTACTTTTTATTATTTCTCAGTTCTCACAGCTTCACTGTTTAGTCCATGTTTAAAATGGGTTTTCATTCCAGGGTTTCTTCTGTCTTTTCCCCCCCCAGAAGTTCAGCAATGTTTATAAAACATCAGCCAACAATCTTACATGAGTTTTTCTTTTTTTTCTCCTTCCTTAGTTTATCGGCCCATATTTTATAAGGCACGGGCTAAGCCAGCGAGACATTAAAAGGAGGGGAGCAAATTTAAGCGGTGAAAAATGAGAAGTTACTCTTCGGGTCCCAAAAAAGCCTAATAACTTGTGTGACCAATGAAGCATGAAGCATACTGGGGAAAAGTGTAGAAGAGGCACTAGCCTTGCTTGCTGCATGATTTATCTCCCTGGCAAAGGTTCTGCACAAGGCTGAAGTATAAAATGGGGCATTTTCCAACCAGGAATTAGACCACTAGGGACAGTTTCCAAGCGTACTAGATTTTTCTTTTTCCAACTATAGTAGATTTTGTCGGCTCTGCCCTCCTGCCCCGCTCCCCATCTCCGCTTCTCCCGGAGCTGAGCGGCTAAATTTCTCAAGCAAAACTCCCTAAAAATATACCATTGTACTCCAAATCCACTAAGCAATTGATTAAGAAGAAAGCAGAAGCCCGTAATCCTGTCCCAGGGCCCTTCCGATGATGCAGAAAGCCTAAAGAGATACAGCTAGCGAGGCTGAGATTAAAGTAGCCATTGTGCGTGACATTTTCTGAAAGGGCTCATTTCAACATGAAAAATGGCCTTGGGATTATGATAAATGGGGGGTTCTGACATGCACATTCCCCTCCTATAATCGTCTGTGTTCGAGCTGAGATAGCAGATTGTCTGCCTCCTGTGATGGAGCCCCCTGTAAAACTCACCTTTTTCCCAATTGACCTTCAGAGGGGATGATTAATTGCCTGGAGGTAGCCTCTTGTCAGTTAGCCTGTGATCTTTGTTCTCTCTGTTCGAACCATCTGCTGAGAAGGTACGGGGCTGCTAGTCCGTTTCTCAGTCCTTTTCGTACTTATTACCGCTGAGAAAGAACGAGGCCGGGGCTCCGAGGGTCTCATGCTAAAATTGGCACCCTAGCTCCCAGCTCGCTAACGGTGAAGGAGATTTATAGACTCATCCTTTCCAGCCTCTTACAATTTTCCTGGATTGTTCCAGCTATGAGCAGAGCTCCAGGAATCAAACAAAACAGAAAATGCTCTCCCATGCCTTGGGACAGTAATTGCTGAGCCATTACTTGTCAGACTTGAGACGGTTTTGAGAATCCAGGGAATTATCAGAGCAGCTGTTGTGTTTCCTTTTAAGGTTTCTGGATCTTAAACAGGTCATTGGGATTCTTATTAGCTTTTACAGGGGGGAAAGAAATGAACTGCAAACCCGCTGTGCGTGCGGTGGCCGTGTTCTGCGTTAGAGCCAGGAGCCGGACAGCTTTCCTCTTGTCGCTTAGCCAGAATGACACTTGTCACCGCTCCCCAGGGCACTGCCACCCACCGTTTCAAGAGACGGGAAGAATTTCTCTAGGCTGTCCTATATGCTTTTATATAGAAATAGATGATCAACTCCTCCAGACTTTTTTTTTTTGGGAGGCTGTCTGGTGCGTTTCATATTTTTCGGTTGCTGGGTGAAATTCCCCCATGGCAGAGGAGCTGACAGTTGCCCACAAAACACGTAACTCAGGAATCCGGCAGCAGCACGGTCAGTCTTTTGGTGCACATTGCTATACCATACACCTAGCTGAACCGTCCCCAGTCTTGTTAGGAAAGTGCCTCTATGGGAGAAAAAAAAAAAAAAAACCAAACATTTTAGAAAAGAATATTAATTGATAAAAAAATAAAACCAGAAGAATACCAATAACCAAAAATATATGATTTTGTTTCAATCCTTACTCCAGAAATTTATGTAACCTGGAATTTATGTAGGTGTCTGTGAAACCTGTGTAGATTTCAGCACATTCTTCAATTTAAGCATGCATTTTGCTGAATAAGGACGTCAGCTTCTGCTGAATCTTTATGTAAAATGCTCTCTCAGAAAACTAGAGCTCAGCTTTGAATTCATTAGTAATAGTAATTTAGGTTATTCTAATGGAATAAATGGAGGAGCAGTATGTGTGCAATAGAATATTATTCTTATTCTAATCTTAATTGATATTAGCTCGTTCTTACTAGAGAGATCATTCATTAGTGTAGGCCTGGATATAAGGATGGATTTCATCATTAAATTTTTCTCTGTTTTTCATGTGGTTTAGGTCTCATTGCCCTTTTGAGACACTAACTCCTTGCATGAAGCCTCTGTTTTGTGCACAACGGGGCTTTGGTTCCTGCTCGGAGCCTTGAGATACTGTATAAATAAGTTTGTGTAGATGACACGATGTCTTCACGGCTTTTATTTTTTCTGAAATTCCCATTTGCTTTCCCTGTCTGCTTCTTCTTCCTTCTCGCACGTAGTGGACTGCATGGATCCTACCTGCTCGGGACGAGGCGTGTGCGTGCGAGGAGAGTGTCACTGTTCGGTCGGTTGGGGAGGAACAAACTGCGAGACCCCAAGAGCCACTTGTCTGGACCAATGCTCTGGTCACGGGACCTTCCTCCCGGACACTGGACTCTGCAGCTGCGATCCCAACTGGACCGGGCACGATTGCTCAATTGGTAACGTCAGCAGTGACTTACTGTTGTTTTTTTATTTTATTTAAACTTTGTAATATATTCAGACTTAGATCTGCACAAAGAGTGCTACAAATGTGTTCCGGTAAAGCACATGTAGGGCATGACTGGAAGCAGAAATGCCATAGCTCAACTACATAAATAATTCTGCTTCCATTGCTGAGCGTAGAGTAATATAATAAATAACCCCATTAAAGCCACCTAGGCTTGCTACTGGTCATTATATTGCTATGAAGGTAATTGATGGTCTACATATAACTGCTTGTTCTGGTGTTGGTTCTTGATGAATCCCAGTAGCCACCAAAGGGTCTGTTTTGATTTTTAGGAGATGAGTAACTATTCTGTAGGTGACTGTAAAAATGAAGGAAGAGGTGGCAATCCTTCAGGTCTCATTTCCCGTCGGAGTTTAAGCGCTGTGATTTCCTAGGCTCAGCTAGAGGAGGATGAGTGTCACATGGGCTTCATATTAAAAGAGTATAAGCACTGTCCTCAATCAAGTAAAAAATGTTTACTGGGTAGAGTACCAAGAAGACAGAGTTTTATGGGCAGTTTTGTGCAGAGTTTTGGAACCTTGGTGCCCTTCCTTCATTCCTCAGCTCAATGGGCATCTTGCAAAAATCTGCATCAGGTATCTGAAAGGAAGGCTAAAGAAAAACTATTCAGGAGCCTTTTCTTCCAAATTCAGTTAGCTTTTACATGCCACACTGAGAAATGCTATAGTACATTAAAATAGGCAGAACCTATGGAACGTTAGTCTTTTGGCTTTTGTGCTTTATATTGTGCTCACAAACAAGAGACCACAGCAATAACAACGTCTTTACCTTACACTGCTGGGGTGGAACTAGGCCAAATATCCAGGGCAGCTCCGTGTAGGCAATGAAATGAAATGAATTTTCAGCCAAGCGACACACAAAAAAAACTATTAGGAGGGTGGATATAGGAGAAAATTCACATAAACATTTTGACTGAGGAATTACTGTGATGTTTAAAGAAAACCGGGTTAGCTGCTTGCAAGTAGTTCAAGAGAGTAACTTCCAAGGGTGGGGATGGAGCAAACTGAATAAACTGGTACAAAAAATATAAAATCGAAACCGTTTCAACAATCATGGTTGAGGTTAGATGTTAGGAAACTTGTCATAAAGTAACGTTGCCTGGGCTGAAGAATAAGCAAAAGAGGAGGCCTGCTTACCTGGGGCTAAAACTAGGCTGATCAGAACTTTAGGAGAAGTAAGTAAATGAGTTCAGCAGTAGAAGAGGGGGAAAGAGGTTTCATTTTGGGCTGTGATGCGTGCTTTCAGAGCTCCAGATACGAGGCAGGTCTTGAGTCTAGTTCTAGTTCCCCTGGTCTAGTGGGAGGTGTCCCTGCCTATGGCAGGGGGGTTGGAACTCGATGATCTTCAAGGTCCCTTCCGACCTAAATGATTCTATGAAATTCTATGATAGGGGGATAAATTTAGTGTCAAGCTTTTCCTTTCCCCATGTTAACATCTTCAGTTCCCCACTCTATGAGTTCATTTATAAGACTCCCGTAAGGGGAAAGGTAGCAGTGTATTTCTAGTGATTTTGTGGCATAGTTCATAATTGAGTCATTATTCTGAGTTTACATGGAGGTTTGAGGATTGCAGGGGTGGATTTGGAAAAATGTTCATTTCTACACGCAAACAGAATTCACTTTCCCTTTGTTAACCTGCAGGGTCATGTACAGATGATTTATAAGCTTTCCTTATACTGCTTTTATAAATCCATCTAGTGCAAACTTTCTTTGGCAGTGTGAGGTTATTTGAGACAAACTTGAGCATCATTCCAAGACCTTTTTCCTCACCGAGCTGCTTGTAACATTCAGGTTATTGTGCCTCACAGCTAAAATCACAGCTAAGGTGATTTGTAAACTTCCATTTCTAACCAGGACCTTTCCACCGAATTGATGACTTGATTTGAAAGACAGATTTACTCACAGGATGCGTGGTACTCTTCTTGCATGATTAAAATAGAGTCAGCAAGCCCGTTAGTACGCGTAACAACATGCTGCCCAACCCAGTGGGGTTTAGATTGTATAGAAGGGACTAAAGGGGCCAGATTTTTATTGTCCTATGAAACAGGAACAAACAGAACAGAAGAATTATTAAGTGAAAGAATTAAATCAACCTCGGGTCATCAAAGCAGTTAGTCCCAGTGAAATCTATAGGATTACGTGTTCTCACACCAAGGACAGCCCCTTTCATAAACCACGTTGAGAAGCAGACCCTGAGAACAGCCTAATCATCTGAAAAAAAAACCCAAAATAAAATATGAGGAGGTCCAGTGGGTTCTCCAGCCTTTAACACGTTGAAGTCAAGACTAATACCGGACTGAAATGCGGTGTGCTGTAGTCATTTAATCAGTATGGAAGCAGCTAGGTGAAGGTCTGGGGATTGCCATATGTCGAAAATAAGGCTAGACCATATTTGAACCTTAGACTCAGTCTTTCAGCTAAGTAGGTAGATTTCACCCACCTTTAGCGGGAAGCTTAGAGGAATACAGATTGCTGGATAAACCCCTTAGTTTTTCACAAGATAATAACGTTACAGTGATTTCTGTTTCCTGTTCATATTATTTTTTTTTTTCATTCCACTCAGCCCGTGTCTTCACAGACAAGCTGTGGAATTCAGTTGCTTGTGAATACTCCTCTGCACTGCATTGCAGGAAGAAGTAATGATGATGGGGTGGGGGGCGCGGGGGTTGGTTTGTGTGTGTGCCCACTGCCAGTGTATCACGAGATAGGGCTGCTGCCATCCTACCTCAGATTTTTCCCTCTGGAAAAATGCTTCCTAAACATGCATCGGCCTTTCATACAAGGGATAGCTCCTTAGGAGCTCCTTTCCCTCGGTATGTGCTTCTTTTTTGGTAGATTCCCAAATACAGAAAAAAAGTCTTTTAGTGAAAGTTGCAGAGATAAGTCCAGAGATAACCTGTACTGAGCAGCAAAAGGGGCATTTTGATTTCTCCATGGGAGAATCAAATCCCTTCCCTTTTGCATCTTAGTACCGTTGTACGAGCAAATACAAAAAGGTCCTTTATAACCCAGTTCAGCTAAAAAGTCCAAATCAATGCTTAGTACAAGAACAATAATTAAGGAAACACTCATCCTAACCCCTTTTCTCCAGGGTCTGCCATCACAGATCCTCTGTATCCCAGGCTTTTGGCGTGCTATCTCCCTTCACCTCTTAATGAGCCCTAGCAAAGGACTTCATTCTCCAAGCATGGCAACTAATGAAGCCATTACAGGGCAGCTCTCTTAACCTCTTATTGTCCGGGTACAACGAGAAGAAGGAAATAGCCTGTCCCACAACATAAACTAGAACTTAATATGTGATAGAATCATAGAATCATAGAATGGTTTAGGTTGGAAAGGACCTTGAAGATCATCGAGTTCCAACCCCCCTGCCATGGGCAGGGACACCTTCCACTAGACCAGGTTGCCCAAGGCCACGTCCAGCCTGGCCTTGAACACCTCCAGGGATGGGGCCTCAACAACCTCTCTGGGCAACCTGTTCCAGTGCCTCATCACCCTTAAAGTGAAAAACGTCTTTCTAATGTTTAATCTAAACCTGCCCTCTTCCAGTTTGAAGCCATTCCCCCTCATCCTGTCACTACATGCCCATGTAAAAAGTCCTTCCCCAGCTCTCTTGTAGGCCCCCTTTAGGCACTGGAAGGCCACAGTAAGATCTCCCCGGATAGTCTCACTCTTGACCTGTTTGGACTGGACCAAGTATTTCTGGCTAATCAAGAGGCAACAAAACACGTACCATACGACACATTTGCTGAGTGCAGTGAAATGAATAGGTGAGTCAGGTTATCCACATTTGGGGAACACACCATCTCCCAGAGGGATTTCACTGATGCATCAATACAGTCCCAGGTTGGACTAGATGATCTCCAGAGGTCCCTTCCAACCCTAACCATTCTGTGATTCTGTGATTCTCTGATCTAAAATCATTCTTAAAGGACTTAAATTTTCTGGTGTTGTCCTTCACTCTCCTCAAATTTAAATCAGTGATTTTTCACGCTGTTCTCTGTTTGGTAGTTGACATCTTGACATGCATAGTATTCACTAGAATTATCAGAAGGTTGATTATACAAAGCAGCCATAGAAATTATGTCCTCTGTGTAATAAAGTGTGCTGACTTCTTCTGGGCCGTTGACAGTGGTTGTCCGTTGACCTGCATACAGATAAGGATTCCTTCTCCATTGCTCATTCATAACGACTCACACGGTTGACATCCAGTGCAGTGCTTCACACCCTTGGAAGTACACTGGAGAAGAGCAGTAACAGGAATAGTACTTTGTATATGATGGTTCTAAATTGGCAGTGGAGATGATAGAAAATCATGGGCTGTACATTTAATGATAAGAGTTGGGAACTGGAAGCTGTAACTCAGTAAAGAAATGATAAGTTATGATGTTTTACTTCACATTTGGAAAAGGGTAAGAGAGTACACCTGGCCAGAGACCGAGGCTGAGCTTGCATGGTCATATCTCATGAAATCTACTAGTTTGATGCTATTATAGCATCTCTCATCTCTCATCACTTCTGCTGCTAACAGTGTTTGCTGAGGAGATGTCATTTAATTTTATGACTGCCCTTTTACCCCTCTGTGATAAGGAAGAAATACTGCTTCCCAGTGACTTGTTGCCAAACTTTGTTACTAAGATCACAAAGACATTTAGGTATTTACGATTCACCTTAAGCAAATGCAGATTATCTAAATTTACTAGTGTGTTGCGCAGAACCTCTTCTCAGCTTCTGAGACGTCCTAATGTCTAGAGCTCTCTATTGGAAAGCTACCTTAAGTTCCTAAATTTCTGCTGTGGCACATACAGCAGGTGTCTCATCAGTCTGAGGAAGCATTGGACGTGTTTTCTCATGGAGAGTATTCCACCTGCCAGGTCAATGCAGATGCTGCAAGCAGTCACCTCAAAGAAAAGGATGAACTGGCTGGGCTGATCCAAAGGGATGCCAAAGTTGAGGACAGGGGTTTCATGCCCTGAACCTTAGTGTCAGCCAGGCATCCTTCACAGAGTGCCTGTTATTTGGGACAGGAACAGAGTTTCAGAGCATCCATCTCCTCAGGATTTACAGCACTGCCCTCTCATCCTAGCCCTCCTCCTAGCCACGCTTCTAGCTTTCTGGCTAGAAATGTTATAAACGTCTTTCGTGGATGATAAAAAAAAAAAAGGGGGGGGTTGGATTCATGCCCAGTTCCGTGCCATCCCCTCCTGCTTTTAGGCTTCCCATGACATTCCCAATTTAGTGGGATAGTTGTCCTAGAGAAGAGACACCTCTGCAGAGGGCTGTTCAGATTTTAGTTAAGTGGAAATCCTTGAAAGAGAGCTTAATTGATTCCTCATCAGTGCAGCTGCCGCCTTATTTGCTTACTTCATGTTACTTTAGAGCAGTCAGGGCTTCAGCTTTTGAGAGATGCTCAGTTCTGCCAAATAAATGTAGAAGGCTCAGCAGGCACCATGGTCACAGATTCCTCAGGAGAGAGGCAATTACGGAGCTGCGGCATTTCACATAAAAAATAGGAAACCCCCTCTCAGCATGTGTGATCGGTTAAAAACAGTTTAGGAGGTGCTTCAGACTGCTATGCGGTCATTGCAAGACTTGCAGATATGCCTAGATAAATTTGGCCTCCAAGACATTGGGGAAATAGTGTGGGTATCCGTAGGGCTAGCAGGAGACCAGGTAGTTACCCACCAGTTGTAAAACACTCCTCCGTGGCTTTACTGCATTTGGTAGGCTGAGAAGCTGGATCTAAAATAGATCTAGCACGGCGTGTGTATCCACGACTCTGATAGGCAAGGAAGCCGTATTCTTACAAATTATTGCACAGCGCACTGAAGTCAATGGCAAAACTCCTTTTTACTTCGCAGGAGTATGGGTCAATCCAACTCCGTTCACAAACAACGATTAGGTTTAACATTCTGTATCAGCTAATGGTAAAAACTGATTTTTTTACTACCAATTTAGTTGTATAAATTAACAATGGAGAAAGGCTTTCAGATAGCACCCAACAGAGTTCCCCACCAAAGCTGTACAGTTCATTGAAACAGGCATATTTTCCGTACTTCAATTAGTGGATAAGGAGACGAAGAAGAATGAACTTTTAAAGAGGAAAGCTGGAGCAAATACACCTTTACCTTCCAATGTCTTTTTTTTTCATCAGGAATTGTGCAGGAGATTATTGCACACGCACACACGTACAGACAGACAGAAACACAGTTCTCATATATCTTGCCAGACAGCGTCGTACCCCTTTGGTCAAACAGCACCAGGGTTAATGCAACATGTGGATTAAAATTGATTTCCTTGGGCTTAGTGGTGTCAACCTTACAAAACAAAATCTCATGTTAAATTCATGTCATGCCCAAGGCCACTAAGATAGAAATCCATCGTTGGGAAATGGTCTTCTAATTCCTCCTTTAAATCATCATTTTCTTCATGAAGGGGTAAAAATGTCTCTGTGAAAGATGGATATTACATCAGCTGTCACATGATGCAGGCTTGTACCTTACTACAGACTGGGGCCCCTTTTAATGCCTAAGAAATCGCTGATTTCTCTTTTTCTTAGCTTTAAATCACGTGGGGAAGAACAAGAGAACTAAACTTTAGGGTACAACACCTGAAATTGATAAACATGCGTATATTTTAAATCTTAATGACTTAAGAAAAAGTTATCGGGCGTAGCTATGTAGTCAAATGCCACTGCGAATGATCTTCCTTCAGCTCGTAACTTGTTCGTCTCACTACCCCTGCAACGTAGCGGGAATCATTAGTCTGGGACAGCTGTTATTATGGGAGCACAAGGTCTTCAAAGCTAGGCTTCAGAAGATAACATCAAAATCTGTTCTTGCTCAATACTAAAATTGCAAACCCGCTCCTGAAGGCCTTAACTTGGTCCTTTAACAGTCATTGAAGGCCAGGAAATGTTTTGTACCAGCAGGGATTTCATCCTTAGCCTTGCAGAACCGTAACATGCTGATTTGTGAACTTGTGATCTTCCCTATTTTATTTGAGCAGAGAGTAGTAAGTTTTCTCTCTGAGGGAATGAAGTACGCGCCGCCCAGCGCTGTTACACGAGGCTATCGCAGGCTCTCCCTGGCAGATATCTGCTTTGTAAATTGCGAAGGAATAAGTGAATGCAGAGAATCGACAGTGTTAACAGAACTATCACTGTACAAAGCATAAAGTTTTTCATGTAGTTGGGATTGTGAGTAGAGATTTTAGCCTACCCATTGCCAAGATGAATGTATCCTTTAAAGTCTTCTGAGCTTTTTATTGAAAATGCAATAAAAGTCTAAAACCAGCCAAAATATTTGAAATACAAGTATTCAGGAAGGCTTTCATTTGAATACCCTTTTACTGCCGTTTCCTTTGTTTATTGAAAATTTGTATAAGGAGACCCTGGTGCGGTGGAAAAAAAAAAGGTAGTTGTTGAGATGGGCTGTAGTTATTTTTGTGGGGAGTCCAATTCTTCAACAGTCCAAATATCTTTGTGATCAGCAGATGAAAAGGACGTACTGCAGGGAGGGAGAAAAATCCCAATAAGATAGAAAATACAACTTATGTTTCCAATACGGATTCCTACTTACAATCTGATAGTCGAGATATTATCTTAGCACATTTTCCAGGTCAACCAGAGATCCATCAAACTTCTGTCAGCTTTAGGATGTGTTTAGGATCTTATTTTTAGCCAATTCTGTTTGCAGCAATCCTTGCAGTCTTGGTCAGATATAATGACCAAGGGAGATATTGAAGGAACTGGAAACTTGTGTTCTACCTGTCGTTTCAAACTTGGCCAAAACCAGTGGAAATGGTGATATCATCACTCTGGCCCTGACCGGTAAATCACAACACTTTTGGTCTGATTAGGTCATGTCTCAGACTGAGAATAGTGTAGTTACAATGGTGGAACAAGCAATCCCTGGTCCTCTCTGACCTTAGGCACACTACCATGAGTAAAGCTTCTTTATCTCCTATCAGCTGTTCCAGCATCAGTGCCAATTTATGGACCCTCTCAAAGGGCGATGGGTAGACCATTCCATTCCCTATTTGTTTTCTAGAACAATTAGAGCTAATTCCCAGTGTGCCAATTTTAGTTCAACATTCTTCCCTATCTCCAAATGTGACCTCAGCAGTCACACCATGAGCTCAACAGTTCTTTATGTTTGGATCAGTTACGCTTTGTGTTGTGGACTTCTCTGACTGAAAACAGCAGTGACGTACCGGACTCTGTGGGGTTCACGTTAACTTGACTAACATGAAGAATAGATGTTTCACAGCACCACAACAAGCTGTTAAATTCCATGGTTAAAACAGGCTACCATTAAAATAGCGTGTTTTCAGGATGGCTGAGCAATTAGTGTGTTTGCTTGTATCACTGAAAACTTGTAAGTCTCAGATGACCATATTTTGGCTTATTCTGTGACTTTGCTTTTGAAAGGAGGAGCCGTAGAGTCCTTACACTTTCTGGACTTACATCATGCCAACACTGGGGCTGGTCATAATTTAGCTCTTCTACAATAGAATATCTGTCGTGAAGTTGCTGCTTTTTTAAACAATATTAAGTCACTTCTTTGCCACAGTAAGTGTAATCCGGCTGTCACCGAGAACAAAACTACTGTCCTGCAAGAGTGATGTGAACTGGTTCTACAAGTTCTTTTGGAGATAAAACCAGTTGATCGGGCCAGTTGAGAATCTGAAATGTTATAGTCACTACATGGAATAGGTCACGCTCGGAAAACTTGGGATCAGCGTATATTTCTGCAGGCTTAGAATTGCCTTATGGCAGTGGTGCAGCCTTTGAACCGAAGATACATGATGGTCAGTAAGTTTGACCAATCAGTTTGAAACCAACTCAAAGACGACTGTATAGATATCCTCTTAGTTTTGAGTCTAGACCTCAGGTTCTGACTGTTCCCTCTTTTAACCAGCATACTCCTGGAATATCAGCAGGGTGGATACTTATGTATAGTCAGGCTCTGCCTGAGACCTACCTTGATTAGGCTGGGTCCAGGTTGTCCTCTCATAGCTCACTCATTTGGCTCAGTGAGGATGGCTGAAGGTTCCATGTCATGCCTTCTCCACCAGCATTCAGTCAATTCCACGCTGTCGTTGGTGGATAGCTCCTGCGATGGTGGCTTTACACTCCGACCCAACTGGAGTTCATCATGATCCGAGTTTCTGCCAAGTTTTATTGGATGCTTTCAGCTTCATCAAATCATGTTTCATTCCAATTTAGAACGGCTGAGATTAAATCATAGCGAATATAATCTAGGAGTCAGTAAAACAGAATAACATTAAAAATGAGTGAGCAAAAATAATGTAAGACCGGTGAGTGTCATACGGTGGATCGGTGTCTATTGAAAGCCAAAAATCCATGATTTAATAACCTGTCTGAAGTGGATGCAGTAGGTTTAGTATAGCCTCTCTGCCCCCTTCCAAGTTGCAAGGTGTTCATACTCTTAAAACTATCATCACAATTTGCACTAACGAGCACCTTTCTCATGATCTTGACGGATGAAAGTTTGAGAGGGCTTTGGAAAGAGCTTTGCTATTAAGGTGATCCTTCCAGACCGGTGTTGAGGCATATGGGCAGCACAGCAGACAGGAAACTTTTGGAGCAGCTGCTGCTGCATCCCATTTGTGTGGCTAAACAGACAGCTAAATTCTGGCTATGTCAGCCCAGTACCTTTCATACGCGTTCTGTGTCTCCTTTTGAAAAAGATTAATAACAAGAAAATTTCAAAGTTCCTTGATGAGATATGGTCTGAAGAAAAAGGAAACCGTGTTGGGACCGTCTGTATAGTAGTGCCAAGCTCTGCGTAAGGGAATCCCAAGCAAATCTAGCTTGTGATTACTTCAGCACACACATTTGTAAATGCGCCGTTGAATTTGTTTTAGACAAAACCAAACTGTACAGAATTGGAAAAGGAATTCATTCTTTTTAATGACTGGAAGCATAAGCAAAAGGCTTTTCTAATATCAAATTATCTCCTCCTTATGGACACAGAGACGAAATTAAAATCAGTCCAGAGAAGAATCCTTGTTACGAACTTCATTTAATACATTAGGAATTGTTTCTTCTCTGGAAAGCTTTCACTCACATCCCAGAAAGCATAGAGATCCAATTAAGCATCAAAGAGAAAAACGTAATCCTGCACTTTGGGATATTTATTTTTATTCCACAAGTCTCAGCGCCAAGACTGAAGTCCGTCAATACCTGGCATTTCGTGTCCTGCTATTCAACAGCAAGAGACAGTTTAAAATAAAGTTCAGAATAATAAATAAAGGGAAGATTGACACGAGTACAAAAGTAAATCACAGCTATAGAGGAGATGCTTTAGACACAATGTGACGGTCAGTCCCTAGCATTTAAGGCGAGGGTGAAAATAGGGTATAAATATTGTAGAAACTAGAGGCTGATAAAAGGCAGCAGACCAGTTTAATGGAATTTCATCTCACAGACTTACAGCTTTTCAGACAAGAGCTGGAAAACCTTTATGCAAATATGAAGCATATGAAACGGCACTTAGAAGTGAGATTTTTTTTTAGCAGACATCCCAGCTGTACCACTGGACATTGTGCAGCGGTACAGATTGGGTAAGAGCTGTGATCCATTAGCATGGGGATCGCTAATGACTGCTCCTGTTCTTACTATTTCTAGCAAGAACCCCAAGATTCCCGTTGTGCTGGGTCCTGTGGGTGTACAGAGTGAGAGGCTCAGCCTTAGAGGACAGACATACAGCAGTTGAAGTATATTACTATGCCAAACTCATTCATTACTCATTTTAGAGATGGAAGGAGGGTTCCAGAGCAGTTATGGGACAGATCTCCTGGATCTGCTCAGCACCAGGTGAGCAGCTACTCTGTGGCGTCTTCATCTCCAAGTTAGGCAGCTCAGGGGCGCCTAAATTCCTGATTTGAATCTCCAGAGAGAGATGAGGCGCAGAAGAGGATTTGCAGAAGCCTTTCAGTTAAACACAAAGCTGCTTATGCAAGCAAAGAACCAAATACCAGGAAGAAGATGGGGCAAAGGGCTGAAGTGGGGTTAATCTTTTGTGTCTAGCTGAGGGCCAGAGATGGGCCCTTTCTTTTATTAGGGATTTCCACCAGCCCATCTCCTAGAGATAGACAGCTAAGCCAGCTCAACCACTCAGCGTAAAAACTCTTTCTCCTCTTCTGTCAAGCACACGTTTTATACCTCCTTTGTGCACACCCAGCCTTTTCTGCAAATGCGGAGTTGTCCCTTCTGCACATGTGTTGAAGACCTGTACTCGGTCCTCCTTCTGCAGAGCCTGGCAGGACTCAGCATTTAGGCCAACCCAGGTACCCCGGTTAGGGTCACGCGACGATGCGAGATGTGCGTTCCTCAGCGCAGGCACTCCAGGGTGCTCCTCAGGGCGTCAGGTTCAGTAGGAGAAAACTCGGGTGTCCTGACTCACATTTGAAAACCATCGCTGAAGGTCAGTGTTTTTCCCT
The DNA here is from genome assembly GCF_000708025.1 of Charadrius vociferus. Classification (NCBI taxonomy): domain Eukaryota; kingdom Metazoa; phylum Chordata; class Aves; order Charadriiformes; family Charadriidae; genus Charadrius; species Charadrius vociferus. The sequence goes on from NW_009647680.1 coordinate 9,570,966, forward strand.
GATGAGGGATGATAGGAACGCAGATGCATTTGTTTTCGGTCTCTGGAGGGCATCCTTTAATCTTGATTTCCTAATCTGTGGAAGGAAAAGAAATAACTGTTTACCTTTCAGATCTATTCAGTTTGCTGAGCTATGTAAAATGCATTGAGATCCTGGAGCGGAGTGGACAGTCGCCTCAGCACCAGTTTAATTACACTCATAAAACAACAAGGTTTATATTTATTGACATAAATAGTAAGTATTATTTCTACATTAGTGATATTTGCATAATTGATATATGTTTTAAAAGTAGGTAAACAGATTATTTGTATAAAGGCATTAAATTCTGCAGACCTTGCTTTTAGGACATGATCTCTGAAGGTAAAAACACATGACCTTCAATTAGTGACGGTGACACAAGTTGCACAACTCTTCCCCAGTCCCTACCGAAAGGGAATGGTTTTCAGAGGATTTCATGCTACAGATTTGTTACTGGCAAGGACAGAAAATTCAGACCTCTCCTTTCAGGTTTTGTGTTGCTCCATTGTTTGAGCCTTTCCTTAGAACATTTGTAAAAAGGATGGTTTTAAAAGCTAATGAGCTTTACATCTTCTTCTGTTCCAGCAGAGGAGTTCGTATGTCACTACAGAGTTATCAAATCACATAAATGAGAGTTTCACAACGCTGCAAAATGCGTTTCATTATGAAGACCGTATTTAGCACTTCACTGCTACCTAAATCATGCTCATCATGAACCTTCTGGTTTTTCCATCCATATCTTTATATCAGATGCTTTTCCCAGACGTTCCCCGTAACTTGCCTTCTAAAGCAAACGCGGGTTGTGAAAACAAGGCTTAGCTCCTCACCAAACTCAGCCCTGTAGCTCTGTGCAGTGCTTCTCTGCCGCACCGCTTTTCTGGAAAGATCTCTCTGAGGCTGGAAATTGCGTCAGATGAGCCAACTTGAAACGGGAAAATCCCAGCGAAGACAGATTTTTAATTATTAAATTTCCTATTAATATGTTGAAGGTCAGTGGAACTGCCCCAGTTTTCAGGAAGCTCTGAGCAATTTCACCTGATCTTATATTTTAGCACTAAATCCGTATTTATTAAAGGATTTAGCAGGCAGGTCAGAAGCGGCTAAATCTCCGATTCTGCATCACATGAATGCTAAAGAAAAGTTTTCATCTGCATTGCTCTTCTCTAAGCTGAAAAGCTTTAAACTGTTGTCAAGCCAATTTTAGGATTTTGGGACGGGGTAAACATGTAAAAAGGGATTTGCCGTAAATGAAGCACAAATTGACATCATTATCCCTTTCCCAACCCAATTCTTTAATGTAATGTGAAAATAATATGAAATTCTGGCTTATGCCACTTCCTGTGTTGGAAGGTCTCGTGTCTGTTATATCAATTAAAAAGGGCTGTGAACAAAGCGTTACGCCGGTGCCCAGTGTTTGATAGGTTTCTCTTCCCACATTTCTTCTGAAATATCAGAGACAACACAGCAGACTTCTTATTCTTAAGGGGACAGATTTGGGTTAGTTTTTAGCAGGATATGCACACACACACATAAAAAAAGGAAAGAAGCGAGTACAAGGTTTTTATTTTTTATAATGTAGTTCTGAGGAGAAGGATTTGGGGGTCCTGGTAGATAGTAAATTGTCCATGAGCCAGCAGTGTGCCCTTGCTGCCAAAAAGGCCAATGGAATCCTGGGCTGCATAGGGAAGAGTGTGACCAATAGGTCGAGGGAGGTCATTCTCCCCCTCTACTCGGCACTGGTGAGGCCACAACTGGAATACTGTGTCCAGTTTTGGGCTCCCCAGTTCAAGAGGGACAGGGAACTGCTGGAGAGAGTCCAGCTAAGGGCAACCAAGATGATTGAGGGATTGGAGCATCTCCCTTATGAGGAAAGGCTGAGAGAGCTGGGACTCTTTAGCCTGGAGAAGAGAAGGCTGAGGGGAGACCTGATTATTGCTTACAAATATCTAAAGGGTGGGTTGAAGGAGGATGGAGCCAGACTCTTCTCGGTGGTTCCCAGTGACAGGACGAGGGGCAATGGGCACAAGTTGGAACATAGGAAGTTCCGTCCCAACACACGGAAAAACTTCTTTACAGTTGGGGTGACAGAGCAGTGGCACAGGCTGCCCAGGGAGGTGTGGAGTCCCCTTCTCTGGAGATTTTCAAAACCCGCCTGGATGCAGTCCTGAGTAATGTGCTCTGGGCAATCCTGCCTTAGCAGGGGAGTTGGACTAGATGATCTCTAGAGGTCCCTTCCAACTCTGAAAATTCTGTGATTCTGTGATTTGTATGAGTAATTGCTTTAGTATTCTTCCTTCTGAAGAGCCGTTAGTCCATTAACCTTGTGACCTCCTTACACCTGGCACAGTGCAAACGCAGAACAAAAAGGATAATCTTGGCCTCAGATCGCTGAGATTCTTAAGCATTAAGTGAACAGCAACAGACAGAGACATGCTGATGGAGGTAGAATAAAATCAGAATACAGCTTTGGTCAATGCAATATGGAGAAGTTTAGGCACATCAGCAGCCACTGTGAAGCTTTTTGGGTAGGTTTCAAGGCGGATTAGGATTTTTAAGAGAGCCATGAGGAATTTCAAGGCAGCCTCTACAGACCAGAGGGCAATCTGTTCCTAAATCATGAGGTGATCTTGAGAAAAAAAAAGGTATTTGTCTAAAAACTAGCCGGCAGGCCGTTGGGGTTGCCCTCAGGGACTGGTTCCCAGTGGGGTGAGCAGTGGTGGAATAGAGCAGGTCCTGAAACTGAAGATGAGTCATTTCTGTTTTGATTATTTGCACGAAAAAAAACCCAAACCAGCAGAATCTTCTTGGAATGGCATTATCCTTTTCTAAGAATAATGTTTATGATGCACCGGAGACTCCTGGGTGGACCACCCAGAACTCAACAGTGCCTTGAGCACAGTCTGCTCCAGAAGTTCTCCATGAAAGAGGTTTCAGGTGAACCATCCTGTGGAGCTGCCTGACTTCCCTCCGTGACCCGCAGAGGACAGCTAGGCTCCGTGCTGTTCTGCAGGGAAGAGTGTGACATAAGGCAAGGTGAAACCCAGGCAAGGGAAGACACCAAGCCTAGACAGTAACATGATGAAAACCCAGATGGTAGAATAGAAATTAACTTGATTGTTTAGATAAAACCCTGCGTCCGTGGATCGATTAATGTCCGTCAGTGCCCTCTGCTAAGTGCAAGAGTCAGGGAGCAAAATATAGGGTATTACTCAAAGTCCAGGTATTTCCCACAGGGGTGTGTGGGCTGATTGTACCTTTTGAGGACAGTAAGCCTCATACTTGCTCTTAGAACTGGGCACCAGGTTTGCTCAGAAGATCCCCTTCCTTCAAGGAGCTACAGGCGGCTTTGAGAGCCGCGCGGCAAGATGAAGTACAACACAATGCACCTCTAGGAAAGGATAAGGAATGGCTAAGCTGTTCATACAAACAGTGGAAGAGATTAAAGATGAAAGGAAATATTTAGTCACCTTTTGGGAACAGCTGGTGTGAAAATATTTAACAGGCAGGTCTTTTATGCACACACACAGCGTTCCAGCTACACTTAAATAGGCAGGAGCAATACAGTGCAGCTGACCAGTCTATGAACACCGTAAGAGGAGAATTAAAAGCTTTCCTTCTCATTTGCTCACGCAGCTCAGATGGTGGCTAATCATGTCCTCTAATTTTAACAACAGAATTGGGAAATGTACCAAAAAGAATTATGCAGCTTGTAATAAGAACAGAGGTGGCAAATTCTGTCCCTGGGACTGAATGACGAAGGAACGATTCACCTGCCCTTTTCTGTAAATCAGCCTTAGTCATCTTGAGCTGCCCAAAAAGACCTGTATTTAAGTGGAAACTTAATCTGAAATCCATTTTGATCATTTCTTTGAGTGCTACCAGAAAAGTAAAAGCCACTCTGACTATTTAATCACTCATTAGGAACCTGTGAGCGTGTAAGAGCTCCGTGTTGGGAAGGACCAGGGCATACAGCAGGACATGTGTTGTAAGGCTGTTTAAATTGTATGGTTCCCATCCATCTTTAAAGTGGCAGCTAAATGGAAGATTTAGATTTGAGAGTTCCTGGCTCCTGGTTCGCTGTCAGAAATAATTAAACTAGATTTTAGGGAGACTGTCCTAAGCAGTTTGCTTCACAAGTGTTTTTCACAGCTGAGCGTCTTTGTTACAGCTTTTGTGGACTGGGAATCCAAAGCACCTCATGTATCCATTATATATGAATATAATACAATATTCATAACCCGGAGCCTGCACTCTCTCGCAGGCGTGGGTGATGGTATGGCTGCGGTCTCAGCCGGGTGGGAGATGAAGCCCAAAACATTCCCAGCCTTCTGAGGCTCAGGGTTAGCTTAAGATCTGTTTGGTTTAAATCAGGCGGTGCGTGTCCCTGGCCCGCGTGTGCACAACTGTTCCTTGGCAGCATGTTGTCTGGGAAATGGTTCAGTCGAGATGTAAATGTCCCAGTGGGTTTTCCATTCCTTTTCATAGGAATGGCTCCACAGAGATTCTGCCTTTCAGAAAGTGGTTTGTTGTTTTTTTTTTCTCTCTTCACCATTTTTGAATGTCACTCCATTATCCCAGTTTCACATCTTTAAATAACTCCGAGAAGGCTTCTGACCCACTCAATATAGCTTACTTTTGTCCCCACTTTTTTCCCCTGCACCACCAACCTGTAGATGTCTGATGTACTGACATTTCCCTGACCTCCGGACAGGGCACTAGACTGGATATCAGGACATCCAGGAGGTCCTGTGCTGTCACAGAGTTCATGCATACCTATAAACCCATCACTTTACTTCTCTATCCCTTGTTTGCTTTATCTGTCAAAACAGAAATAACATCGTAACATAAAAAAGTAACCACTGGTACTCAGTCAAACTCATTAATATTCTCAAACCAAAGATAAAAGATTAAGTAAGCGCATCCCAGAAGGTCAGCCGTATCCTGGGCTGTATCAAAAGAAGTGTGGCCAGCAGGTCAAGGGAGGTGATTCTGCCCCTCTACTCCACTCTCGTGAGACCCCACCTGGAGTACTGCATCCAGCTCTGGAGTCCCCAACATAAGACATGGACCTGCTGGAGCGTGTCCAGAGGAGAGCCACGAGGATGATCCGAGGGCTGGAGCACCTCTCCTATGAGGAGAGGCTGAGAGAGTTGGGGCTGTTCAGCCTGGAGAAGAGAAGGCTCTGGGGAGATCTTATTGTGGCCTTCCAGTACCTAAAGGGACTCCAGGAGAGCTGGGGAGGGACTTTTTATTAGGGCATGTAGTGACAGGACGAGGGGGAATGGCTTCACACTGGAAGAGGGCAGGTTTAAATTAAACATTAGGAAGAAGTTTTTCACTTTGAGGGTTGTAAGGCACTGGCCCAGGCTGCCCAGAGAGGATGTTGAGGCCCCATCCCTGGAGGTGTTGAAGGCCAGGCTGGACGTGGCCTTGGGCAACCTGGGCTGGTGGGAGGTGTCCCTGCCCATGGCAGGGGGGTTGGAACTCGATGATCTTCAAGGTCCTTTCCAACCTAAACCATTCTATGATTCTATGATAAGTAAACTATAGTAAAGTCCGTAAGATGTTCACATGGACTTTAGAGTGACAAGGGGCCGAGTCCTCCAAGATGCCACTTTTCCTGTCCATCGCTGGAGGTATTTGTCTCTTTGGAATTTCAGAGCTTTGCAGTCAGCAGTGGAGGTTACTCGCAGTGCACGTCACTGGGCTGGATGATGCCAGTGCTATCCTCGATTTAGAGATGGGACCCTGAAGGTCAGAGCTGGGGAACGGGACGTAATGAAGACGTGAAGTGACCGAGCTGGAGTTCTCTGGATCGCTTGGTGAACTGGGAGCCAGAAAAATTACATGTTATTTAGTATTCTGAGGTGCAAAGTTCAACACGTATGAATAAAGAATGTAAAGCAATAACCACAGGAGTTGTTTCAGTCCAACACTGGCGTAGCCCTGTGGTGCAAGACTTCTGGGAAGCACCAGAGGCTACAACAATACTTTTCTAGTTTGGGCTTAAATACCTGTATTCTCAGACTTTCTACTTTCTCAATGTGTTTCTTCTCAGCTGGCTAAAATGTTAGCACCATAAATCTAGCTTTTTATTTTTTATCTCCTGTTTCCTTTATCCTCCCCCAGACTTTGTTCATCAGGTCAACCAGAGAGATCTCATTTTTATATATATATTTTTTTCTTTTTTAGTGCGACTTTATTGCTACATTAGCTAACTCACAGGTCCTGTGTGTTCACGTACCATCCTGACCGGCCCACGCTCCATTGCAGTGCTGTCTGGCAGTTGGGGAGAGGGATAGAAAACACAGGCGGCTGCGCTCCAACCCTTTAGCGAGTCGATAATTGCCCATCCCTTATGTTCATAGCGGGCACTGTAGTATGGTATTACCTCCCTCGCATCTAGGAGTTGTGAAAATCTGTGTCTCAATGCCAGATGCAAAGTAAAAACTTCTGACAGCAACTCAAGAGTCCTTCCCCAGTCATGTCTTAAGTGATACTGTAACTTCTACCGACTTCCCAATGAAGCTCATGTTAGATTCTCTTACATTTAGGCAGCAAATGGTATGTGCACATCCTGCGTTTAAGCACCCAAGCTGACCAAATACTTTAGAAAGTTTGACTCTAAATGGGACAGACAAGTCCCTGAGTGTCTTAAGCACATTTGGACTCCGAATTTCTTTCATTAGAGATTTAAATAGATAAGATTGCCCCTCTACTCCACTCTCGTGAGACCCCACCTGGAGTACTGCATCCAGCTCTGGAGTCCCCAACATAAGAAAGACATGGACATGCTGGAGCGTGTCCAGAGAGCCATGAGGATGATCCGAGGGCTAGAGCACCTCGCCTATGAGGAGAGGCTGAGAGAGTTGGGGCTGTTCAGCCTGGAGAAGAGAAGGCTCCGGGGAGATCTTATTGTGGCCTTCCAGTACCTAAAGGGACTCCAGGAGAGCTGGGGAAGGACTTTTTACTAGGGCATGTAGTGACAGGATGAGGGGGAATGGCTTCAAACTGGAAGAGGGCAGGTTTAGATTAAACATTAGGAAGAAGTTTTTCACTTTAAGGGTGGTGAGGCACTGGCCCAGGTTGCCCAGAGAGGTTGTTGAGGCCCCATCCCTGGAGGTGTTCAAGGCCAGGCTGGACGTGGCCTTGGGCAACCTGGTGTGGTGGGAGGTGTCCTTGCCCATGGCAGGGGTAGTTGGAACTCGATGATCTTCAAGGTCCTTTCCAACCTAAACCATTCTCTGATTCTGTGATTCTATAAGATGAAATGTTTGAGAGGGTTTGGAGACATCCGAGATGCTGCAGCAAAAGGAATTTGACAGGGAACTGTTTCACCACCGTGAGCTGTAGTGAGCAGGAGCTAAACATTGTGTTCATGTCTCGCTTGGAAAACAAGGTGTCTTCTAGACATGCAAAGCATTACTATTATTATTATCATAGTTACCACTGTCTAAAGAGCTCTCTGACCCTTGGAGACAAGAGGCCATTTCAGCGTAAAGGGCTGAAGACCTTCCAGCTCTCTCCTATGATGCAAAACCTTCCTCCTGGAGCTGAACTGGATGGTCCAGCCCCACATCAGGAGCCTGGCAAACATCCCCGGACAGCCTAAGCTTCCTGATACTGGCGGTATTAATTAGCAAAAGACTCAAGGCAACTTTAGGAAGGCTGAATTTCAGTCAGGTGTGATGTTAATGCAGGCTGAGTAGTTTTGAATATTTTATGTGCAGGCAGTGACCCGAAGTAAATGTCTTGTATAATACCAGTCGCCGCTCCACCACAAGGCTCAAGGCCTGAATCCTGCACTTCATATGCTCAGAAGCGCAAAGAGAGGCGCTGGAGACGGGTTGGTGCCTGAGGTATTAGTTTTGGGGGTACGCATGTGGAGGAAGAGAGAGAAAATGTGCTCTGCAGTGTACCCTGGTGCCCCTTTCTGGGCTCCCAGCCCAGCCCTGCTCAGCATTTCTTCCATTCACATCTTCTCTCCACTCTCCCCAAAGGGAACCATGTCCTTACCCTGTAAAATCTGTAAAATGACTCAGTCAAGCAGAAGGCTTGAGTCCAAAACATTTGGGAAAGTTTGATCCAATTTAGATGCACCGGGCGGAACTCAGAGACCCGACAGCCTGAAATGTAGTCTGAACTGCCTCTGCTCCGATGAGGAGAGGGCAGTCGGGGTTTGTGTGAGATGGAAAGTGAGTAGATAGGTGAGGAGCCCGGAGAAGAAGAAATACATTAATTGTATTTCATCTGCAGTATAACACCCCATCTGTATTTGTTTTTATTTTTTTCCTTGAAATCAGTCCTTTATAGCGATGGCGGTAACAGGCGTTTTAACGCCTGACTCCCGGGTACCAGTTCTCCACCAAGTCTCCTTTTTTCCAGACAAATACAATGCAGGTGAAAACATGAAGTGTCCCAAATTCATGCCAAGGGCATGCCAGGTTTTAGCCAAAAGCCTAGCGCTGGGCAAAAATAGTGTGCAGATCTGTGTCCTCATACCCACTGGGGCTCACGGAGGGTGGAAGGGCCGGCGCCTGTCCCTTAGCTCCTCTCTTTTTTGAAGGTAAGTACCGAAATACCCAGCTGTGACTCCCTGCTTCCGTTAACTCCAGTAAGACTCAGGAACAAGCACCATCCTATAAACTCCAGCTCACATAGCTCACCAAAAAAAATCATGGTGATACCTCCAAATGCCTGAGAGGGGATTGTTAATGGGGTGGTCGGAGAACAGAGACACCGCAGGTGCACAGACTCAGCAGAAATAGAAATATTCTGTATTAATTTTGAAGAGAGAAGTGTTTTAACGAACCCCATCCCCAGAACCGTGGGTTAACAAGCCATAAACAGGCTTTGCCAGCGCTTAACTTCAGCATCAGTAGTTTATCAGCACATTGTTTCCACACTTAACCAGATTTTAATTAAATGTGACTTTTGTTCTGTTTATTGGAAGAGCTTTCCCCTTCGGATTTGGTGAGCACAAAAGCTCAAGGAGCGCAAGAGAATTAGAAAGCAAATAGGAGGATCAATCACAGCAGACCTCTGGCAATCCATGTCCGTCCCTTTTTTTTTTTTTGGGATATACTTATTAGATTCTTATTGTCAGGAAGGATTAGCGGTATGAGCTCCAGGAATTCCTTTCATTGCCCCGTAAGGCGAGGTAGTGAAGTGTGGCTGCTTTTCTTAACAATAACACTGGATTTTTCCCCCCCTCTCCCTTCTCTCCACCCATATCCCCTCCTCTCTCTTCTCTCCTCTCCCACAGAGATTTGTGCAGCGGACTGCGGAGGACATGGCATTTGTGTCGGAGGCACCTGCCGTTGCGAGGAGGGATGGATGGGCACAGCCTGTGATCAGCGAGCGTGTCACCCACGCTGCAATGAGCACGGGACATGCCGGGATGGCAAGTGTGAATGCAGCCCGGGCTGGAATGGAGAGCACTGCACTATTGGTAGGGAGAAAGAAAAACCGACTACTTTTAAAAGAATAATTGATGATCAGGGAGGAGGAAAGGTGCATGCTTAACTGAATATGTGTGACTTAGTGTAGCATGAGCACCTTTGTTCTTGGATTTCAAGTTCTGACATCATACATTTTCATGTGGGAACAAGACAAAATGTCCTTTCATTTGTTGATGACATGGCTATATATATTTTTTATTATCAGACGTGAAGTACACCTATGTGGGGTTTGATCTCATAGAGACAAGCCGTCAAATGTCAGCTGGATGCTTTTAAAACCATCCCACTTTGCCACTCTCAAAAGGTCTTTCTGTGGCCTCCAGGACTTCTCTCTCCTATGGTGACAGCATTTTCAGAAACCTGCATCTGATTTCAAGTTTTCTTTCCTTTTATTTGCTGCATTATTTGCTCTGCCACTTTGCTTGCCAGTATAAAAGAAGAAACTGCAGTCAAATGACTTCTGGCTGGTATTTAACTCTGTCTTGCTAATCCCTCGTCTGCTCTGCTACCCTTCTAACCATTTCATTTCCCTCTCTCTTTGGCTCTGTATTCCTCATGCACCTGGCACTTCTCTTGAGCTCTCAGTGTCATGTCTGTTGTTACTATTATTATTATTATTATTATTATTATTATTAAGTTGCCATCAATATGCTGAAATCATGCAAAGAGGTGCAGTTCTCAGGTTAAGCAATTTGCAGCATCATTAATGGACTGGCTTGGCTTTACCTCCCTCCTTCTTCCTTCGTCTTACTTAACTCCTTGATGTATTTTCCCTTCTCCCTTTTTTCTGACTGTCATACATTCAACCACTTTAGTCCCCGATCCGTAGTCAGGCTATAAAATCAGTAGCATTAAAACTCCCCAGATACCATTTATTATACATTAATGGAAAACTGAATTAGTGAATCCAGTTCTGCTCTCTATAATGACTGTGTGGACCTGAAAAAAAAAAAATCAGTTGACTTTAGAAGAGTTATTCCAGAGCGAAAATTCTCCTCCAGTCATCGTATTTTAATCAGCTTCTTTTAAAGACAAGAAGATGTTGCTTTCATTATGCCATGGTGTGTATAAATCACACTACATCAAAATTAACCCCTAGCAATACCTGGGCAAATGTCGGCGTAGTTATCCGTGTGGATTATCAACTTAATTATATGTAGACATCACTTTTTTTTTTGCTTGAGCACCAGGTAAGTTTGTACACACAGAGACAGACAGGAAATGAAGCCCGATCACAGTATTTTAATTCCAGCATTAGGGTAATGGTACAAACCGTATCTGTGGCTCAATTCTACTTATCATTTATTTATGCTAATGTCACCCTACCACATTATGGTCTCCACATGCATCCCCTAATGAAAAATATCTAGCTCTTAAAACTTCCTCTGTCTCATTAGACATTATATTCTGCTTTCTTTTCTATGTCCCTAGCAGTTTTTATTTCTTTTCATGAGGAAGGGATTAAAAAAAAAAGCCCTCTCTTAAATGACTTTAAAATGAAAAGAGAGCGGTCCTGTGTTAATTGGAATCCTGTGTTTCTACAATATTATTTTATAGCCTTGTGTTCAAGTACTTTGATTTGGAAAGCAACACAGATTCATGAAAGGGTTTTAAAAGAAAAAAAAAATGTTCAGCAAAAGGCCCCAAATCCAGGGGACAATTTTGTATGAAAGTCATTTATGCATGAAAAGAGCCCAATTCATACCCTCAGTGCCATGTTATTAGTTCTGCCGCAAAACCAAAATGCCACTAGTTCGGTATATGGTATTTCTCCACACAGCTGATATGCCCAGGCTGTTTTTGAACAACAAGCTTTTCTCTTTCATGGTAATTAAATTTACCCCATTATTTGCGGTATTCCTCACTCTTAGGTATAAAGAGCGGTGTTATTGTGGAAAAGGCCAGCGCCGCAATGCAGTCAACGTCAAGATTTTACTGGTGCACACTGTCATTTTGTGTGGTGCTACCTTCCTATTGCAGAGCTGCCTTAGTTTAGGAATCATTCTTTAATACTTTCAGTGCTGGAGCAATCCTGTTTCTTTTCACTTCACTCCCCCTCCACCCCCCCACCCCCGCGACACCTCATCTTCTCGCATGGTGATTTAGCAATGAATTTGTACGTAGTCTCATGCCTCTGAAGCTGTAAACTGTATTTCCTATGGAATATTTCATTGATAAATGTGTAGAATGAAAAGGAGATTTGGCAAAGTGATAAATATCCACGAAAATTGAATAGCTTTAGAAGGAGTAATAAGCTAGTTATATTGGCACAGATGAAAGGACATTGACTTGGAATTACATTAAGTATGTGGAAAGCGTTCCCCTTGTCCTTGTGTAATTTCCCTGCATGGCAACTTGTTCTGTTGACAGTAATTCCTTATATGTCTGTGTCATGGCCCGGTTTGCTTTAGCACTGATGAGCATAAAACCCCATTGCTGAAGTGATGCTTTAACAATCTTGCCGTGTGTGCAGGTAACATGGTAGAAATGGACGGTACAAGTAAAGGACACTTCTTCCATTCCCTGTTGAGCATGTTTGAGAGTAAGAAACCCTTTTGTTTTGTAGGTCATAGGAGGCTCTTTCTTATGGTGTTCGAGGGAACTCTGATCCCAGTGGATTAATTTTGTTTGCTTATACAAAGAGTCGTGTTACCGAATACACTAGCTCGATTGCTCACACTCAGAGATTTCAGTAGAGGAGCCCCAGTTAATTCCCGACCATTCATCATCCTAATTCAGCAAACTTAGTGCATCCAGGCAAAAAAAAAAGAAGACCAGAAAGTTGATTATATAACTGTAGGAATCCTGAGATCCAGCAGAATGGTTCAATCGATTTACTCAAATTCCTTAAACGAAAAAAGCCCCATGTGACAACAGCCACAATGCCAGACTCCTGTGGTGGGCTCTCCAGCTTATTCCAAATTTGCCCCCTGTTAGAAACCTTGCGAGAATTCCACTTTCTTCTCTTCTGGCCCAAACAGAAGCGTGTTGAGTCTTCGGAGCGTTGAGTTTAAAGGTGATGTAAACCCTCTTACTGTGGGCTCTGAAAGGCCAAATTACAACTCGGCTCTGTGGTGGGCTCTTCTATGGGATTGATTCCCCAGTGGCACCATGGAAAATTTCCTGGGTTTTATGAACAACTCCCAAAATTTCCCAGGGCAGTAACAGCCTGGCCTCAAATTTGACGCGGTTGGTGATACAGCCTGGATGGTGCCCCAGGTGCTGTGCATCCCACCTGAGATGCAAAGAGAGACTTCGCTTTTCCTATGTGGGCCATGCACTGAGATTTTATCTGATATGTGAATCTCTCTGTATGATATTGGGGTTGTTCAGCCTGGAGAAGAAAAGGCTCCGGGGAGACCTTATTGCGGCCTTCCAGTCCCTCAAGGGACTACAGGAGAGCTGGGGAAAGACTTTTTGTTAGGGCATGTAGTGATAGGATGAAGGGGAATGGCTTCAAACTGGAAGAAGGGAGATTTAGATTAGATGTTAGGAAGAAATTTTTCACTCTGAGGGCGATGAGATACTGGTCCAGGTTGACCAGAGAAGCTGTGGCTGCCCCATCCCTGGAGGTGTTCAAGGCCAGGTTGGACGGGGCTTTGAGCAACCTGGTGTGGTGGGAGGTGTCCCTGCCCATGGCAGGGGGGTTGGAACTCGCTGATCTTCAAGGTCCCTTCCAACCTAAACCATTCTATGATTCTATGATATTTTACTAGCAACGAGCCTTCATCCTTTGATTCATATTAGGGTTATTTAGAAAAATAATGGCAGAGAGGGCTTCCCTGTGTGATGGAGTCGGGATGTTCATCATCCTTGAACAGCCTGGACACAAGACCAAAGCCATCCCTTGACATCGAGTTGCTGCACCCAAATACTATAGGGTCTCTAGAGAGCTGTGGGACCAGCAGTAAGCTCTCCAAACACACAACAATCTACTTAGCAGGATTTTCAAAGCACCTCAGTGCCTAATTCCCATTGATCTCTTGCAAAAGCTACGTGCTTAACTTCTTTTGAAAGTCTTGTCCTGGCGCACACTGGTGATGTAGGCAATAACCAGTGCCTGGACAGAGGGGCAGACGGCACATCCCACGTGGGCTTCTGCTTGTGGCGCCATGCGACTGGTTTTTGTTTTTACTTAGCCAAACTCTGATTTTGGAGAAATCTGCCCCTTTAAGTTTGCCTTTCATCAGCCTCCTTGCATAAATAATCCCACATGTTCTGAATAGCCAGGGTTGTAATCAGTGCCTCTCGGCTTCTGCCGGAGCAGCTGGAATCCAGACGAGGCACGTTACAGGTGGATCCTGGTCTCTTTTCTCTGACTTTCTAACATGTCACTCGTGCCATTGAAATCCATAAAGCAGCTCGGTCCATGTGCAGCCCAGCATAAAATAAGCCCACCCGTGTCTGGTGAAGGTTCTCGCTGCTCTCGGCCCAGCAGAGCAGATAGTCAGCTCTCTGCAGCGCTCAGGATCATCTGCAGCAGAGGCTGAGCCGTGTTTGACCCTCTGCCAGCGGCGCTGCCTGGTTGGGATGGGTATGAGAAGGCCACGGTCCACTTCACCCCATGGGGAAGATAAAGGGAAAAGAATATGTAGCAAATGAAGGAGAGTGTGGTGGGGAAGGAGTCCTACTCGAAGACCTGGTTGGGATGGATGAGAAGGCCACGGTTAGAGCAGTCAGTGGCAAATAGGCGCATGCTGCTTTGTTCCGGCACGATTTTGCATCAAGCTGAAGGTAATCATTTGACAGTCAATATTAAGCACAGATGAACTTCAAAGACAGTCTTTGTCCCTGCCCCTGTGGCATAAACTTGTGCCGTCACTGCTTCAGCAGTCAATGGCTACTTTCTCCTCTCCTTCAAATTTGTGTGATCTCACTTTAATTCCAGTGATGTCACTCTGTCCACTTCACCCCATGGGGAAGGTAAAGGGAAAAGAATATTTAGAAAATGAAGAAGGAGAGTGTGGTGGGGAAGGAGTCCTACCCAAAGACCTGCCCCCAGCATCTCTCGTTTCTTTCTGTCCTCTCTATGGGCTGAGTGGAACGCTCATGTGATCCTTCCCAACGTGCTTCAGACAAAACAAACCAAGTTAGCTCAGGCTGGTGAAAAGAGAGGATTTTCAGACTGAAAAATGCTCACATGAGCTCCCCTCACGGCAGATCTGAAGGGATGGTGGTTTCCAGGAGAGGGGTGGTGACATGGAGCTGAGTGTGGTGGCTTTGGGTGCAAAGGAAACCTTAGAAAAGTAACCCTACATAGTTCCTCAGCGTGTCCCACATGGCCACAGGGTTTCCAAAGGAGTATTGTAGATAATAAGATGATATTTTAATGCCAGAAATATAGCATGGGGATGAGACTGTCCGGGGTTAGAGAAGAAAGATTCATGCTACTATGGCAGATTCCCATAGAAGGGCTCCGCTGGTTTTCAAATTGCAAGAAAACGTTGATGCCCAACTGGCATATGGTTGGCATCGGCAACTGCCACCATTGCCATCATCTGCACAGTGACTGCTGCCCGAATTTACAGGTTGGGCTGCTCTGGATGTCAGGATCCAGGAGACCCCTTCCCAGGCTTCACCCGCCATCCAAGCAGATGGTGATGCCGTCCTTCCCACATCACCACCGTCACACTGGAATCGGTACTTAATCTCATTCCCAAGCCTCGTAGCTGCCTGGGGCAGGTTAGCTAGGTTAGCTCTGATCCCCCCAGCCCTCTCTGCTTACTTACAAGAGTGCTTCAGCGGATGCGTTAGATTCACAGGATGGAAAAACAAGCCCTGCGAGGGCTGTGACCTCCCAGGCGGGCGGCGTGCGTGAGCGAACCTGAAACAAAAACCTCTTCAAAAAGGTACCGGGACACAACTGAGAGAGAGGTGGCAGGGAGCGGACAAGAGAACATGGGAAATAACGTTTAAGCAGGTAGTGTAAGATAGAAAGGCAAAACTCGAAGCCTCTTATATATTAATAGTGACCAGCTGCCGTTAGGACAGAGGGTGCCGCCTGCTGGCACGTGCGAGGGCTCTCCAAGGCAGGACTCCTGGCTTTGGCTTGTGTCTTTGCCACCAACTTTCTGTTTGACCCCAGAAAATCAATTAGAAGGTGGTTTTCCAAATTAATGTTCCATGGGAATTGGGCACCTGACTGCTCCCATTACACCTATAACTTCTATTTTTTTTTTCCCTTTAGCCCTCCTTGGAATGAGTATATTAATACCTATCTGGTAGAGCTGCCATGAGGTTAATTTAATATTTGTAAAGTAATTTGATCTGGGGCTAGAGGATGCTGTATAAATGCAATGTATTACCATTAAGAAGATCCAGGGAAAAGCCTCTCCCAGTCTGGTAAGGTCACAGAACTGTGCCTCTTTGTGCAGGAAAATATAAGACAATCAGGTGGAGGACCTTCAAACGACTCTGTTTTTCCTGATGAAAAGAAAAGCAGTCAGTAAAACAGAGGTAGACTGTTACAAACGAGCAGAGCATTACAATATTCTGCCATATGTATATATTTATACATATATATCCCTCTATATATACACAAACGCATAAATATATATATAAAACTTTCCTGTTTCTCTTCCTGATCTTAATGAGCAAAGATGACTGGATGCCTAAACACAGCCTTCTTGAGCTCTTTGACTGAGGAGGGCTGCTCCACCCTTCTTCCTTTTTTTTTTCTCTACTCATAATCAAGGTTTTTCTTTTCCTGTCACAGCGAACTCTCCTTTGCCTTTCTAGCACCTGCACAGTCTCGTAGTAAGCCGCAATGCACTTATTCAATCCTACCTTAAATGTCCTGTCTTTTATCTCCCAAGCTCACTATCTGGATAAGGTAGTGAAAGGTATGCTCTTCCTTCCTATTTTTCCTATTGTCTTTGTGTTTCTTTTTTTTTTTTTAAAAAAAAAATGCACCGTGAACATGCTGTGTTGAGGTTACATCTCTTCCTCATTGTCACCAAAGTGCTCCCTAATGTCTGGAAGGGTGAACTTTCCAGTCATTTAGGTAGGAAATACCTCCGTAAGTGCTGTCGTGACCCTGTGTTAACATTGTATCGGTGTTCCTACCCGTCCCCCTGTCCCTGTCCTCCCCTCCGAGTCATCTCTCATCCTCACCCCTCCTACCCAGGTAAGGCGAGTCAGGAGGAAACAAAAGTGTCTGTGAATACAGCAGGAGCCCTGTACAGTGGTGTGTTTTAATTAAATGTCTATGATCCATTTTGTAACAAGCAGGTGAGTGCACTTTCTGTCTGGAGTCTTAGTGTTTTTGAGCCATGACTGCAAAGTCTTACGTGGGAACTTTGAGCAATGATTTTATTTTTCCTTCTTGGTACAAAAATGCGATGACCTCAAAGACTTTGGTTGTATAAATCCACAAAAACTCTTGAAATTAATGAGGTTGCATTAATGTGCACTACAACAAAATCCAACCCTGTGTTCCTATTTATAAATGTAAAGCAAGTCTAGGACCCAGCTCTTTCTTCAACGAAGAAGAAAAGGAATTGTACTGTTACAGACTAGAGGTAATCTGCTATCTTAAAAAAAAATCTCAGTTGTTTATTAATCAGAGCAGCGAGCTAAATTAATTTAGGACTTTTAAATAGAAATAGACAGTTCCACAATGCACTTAGCTTTCTAAAAGTATTGAAATAGCACACATCTAGTTAAATACAACAATCTGACAGTAAATATGATTGAGTTGGACACAAATATCTTTCTGCATGGCTGGCTTGACACTAACAGCAACACAGTGCTGACACCACGCAGCATCATATGTTTGCTGGTTAAACAAACCAAAAAATCAGGTTGAACAAATCAGTTTCTTCCATAGCATTACCCTCCTTTACAGGTTGTGAGCAATCAGAAACAGCAGCTGTGAGAGGCTGATGAAGAAGGACAGATACGCCAAAATATTTGTCCGGTGAACAGTTAAAATGAAGTCCCTGCCATATAGGGCCCTTGGTGTGTGACAAGAAACACAGTTGCCCCACTGACTTCGCTTCTGTGGATGAATTTGCAATCTAATGTTCCTCTCTTGTTTCCGTTGAGGCTTAAAGGCAGGTTCAGGTACTAATCGCAAATAGGGCAAAACTTGGAACAGACAAGCAAATAGTAATGTTAAGGAAATGGCCACAGTTTAAATAAGGAGACTTTCACCTTCAGTGTAATGTAGCAACTGGTAGCTGTCCTTGCAGTCCTGTTCATAGATCAGTGGGTTGTTCAGTGGTAGGTAGTTTTCTCTCATTGCTTAGCATCAGTAAAACGTGCTTGCCTTTATTTAAATTAGGAAAAAAAAAAGTATATTCTCCTTCTTAGATCAAGGAAAGAGGGTCAGTTGTGCCCTTATGAAGTAATAGTGGTGGCATCCTTAGAGGAAGATACGGGCCCGCACTACGGAGTGCCATCAGAACCTCCTGTTAATCTTCCACGTCTCCGTGGTTTGCATTTCTAAACCCCAGGACTCCTTTTTCATCTCAGCATGTCTTGCAGAAGGCTGGATCAAAAGGTAGCAGATAAGCACCCAGGGGATAGAAGAGATGAGAAATCAACCTGCAGAGCCGGGGTCCAGGGACCTTCAGTACGGATTTAGCCATTCAGTGGCCCCATTTTTTTTTTTTTTTAAAGTCTTCTGTAGCTGTCATTTTTTAACCTTTTGGCTCACCTTTCTGCCCAAGAATAAAGACACGTTATATTTAGTGAGTATTTCAGTGGGTAACAGGTTAAGCAACATGCTAAGAATAAAAGATTGTCTCTTACCCATGCATGGTCTCTTTTGGAAGATTAGCAATAGCTGAAACGTTAAAAGTACATGTTTTTTACTTGGCTAACTGCATGGTGTGCATTTTTCAAAACTAAATTACTCATGCCCTTTTGGCTTTCTTAATTATTAACATCTTTCTGGTTGAAATCCCTTCCCAGCAATCCTGTGTTGTCAAGGGTGAGCCTGATTTACTGCGGAATCTTTCCTACGGCTTTACAATAGACCAGTAAGTCAGAGAAGATGCAGAATTGTTTCTAAATTGGAGGGCAAGTTTCAATAGCAAACATCAGCATGATTAAAACAAGAAGCTCTAACTAGAATTGGAGTGGAGTCTTCTAAATTGAGCCCTAATTAACACTGGTAATGCTTAAAAGGAGAAGAGGTGCCTACTATTAAAAAGGTGCTGATTTTAGAGAGAGCTTCTCCATCCAGAATACCGATGGAGCTGATGGTACATCAACATAATTCATTTCTATTGTTGGTTATCAGTTCTCGCTCTTAAAAAGCAACCACACTGACACTGTAGGGAGGCGTATAAACAGGTAGTCTGAAACGTAAAGATGCTGAACAACATTTGAATTCAGGGATGGCTGCAAGTTGACTTCTTTGGGCTACTCCTGAGAAGCAGTGAGAACCCAAGGTCTGACCACAGCCGATTCCCTCATTTGTACAGTTACAAGCAGTAGGAACTCTGGCGAGCAACTTTTTAATCTTCATTTTACAGGATTAAGGATTTCTGGATTCCCATCATCACAAAAGATCATGGTGGTGTTTTAAGAGTTGGGTGTTTTTCAGGACACTTTACCAGGTTTCTCATAGTTTGCGGAGATCAGCCGATGCTTTGCTCCTCCCCTTCAGTCCTACAGAACTTCTGCAGGTTCTACTGATCGTTCTTTCCACCTCCAGGTGTTTGCATCCTCACATGTTGCATTCAGCCATGTCCTCCTCGTTTCAGAGCTCAACCACTGTCCTCTGGGACTTGCTAGAGCATCCATCAGTGCTTTCCTACTGACGATGGAGGAAAGATAATAGCCTTACCTTTTAAGTCCAATTTCAAGTGGCAATGAGGCTTGGCTGGAAGAAAAATCCCATTGAACATTGTTTATAATTGGACTAATTAGAGAAGGCCTTAAATGTCGAGATCATTAAGAGCAGATTATTTTACCAACAATCTTAAAATGGCAGGATAATTCCTCACTCTGGTGACAGTCTCCTTTGACTCTAATACTCTTTTCTTGTCTAGTTCAAAATTAGTCCACTTTTTATATAGCTTCCATGGTCCATACTGTCTCTTGCATAGCAGAGCTGACATCTTTGTGAGTGTCCCACCGTATCATCGTCTTTCAGCAGCGCTTTCATGTGCTTCAGTTGGTAACTCACATAAAGGGTTTCCCTCCTCCCCCGCCTCAAAAAGCCCTATTCAGATATTTAATTCTCTTCGTCGCCCAAATACAGTTAACAAACACAAACAGGAATAATGGGTCATTAGTGAATCCCGCTATGAGAAATCAGAGCTGGGAGATTATGGTGGTGTAAATCTGTGAGGATTAAGCTATCCCGCTGTGCTGATATTCAGAAGCACTTTGGCGACAAGATGATCTTTTTGCTTTATTCCCCAGCATGGGGGAAAGGAGAGGATAAAGTTTATTAGTATCGTCTTTTTGTCAAGTGCTTTGAAGTGCACAGTTTGTGGAACGGGGAATCCTGTACGTTCCTATCTCTGTAGTGTTAGTGATGGTCAAGTCTTTATTCAGTGGACCAGTTCAGAAATGGTCGTACTTATAGGTCCATTCTCCTATATATATTGACCTATGCATCCATGTTTTCTTCTGACTTTCTGAAGGTATGAGTCCTCTGACAGCTGCTGTTTAATTGTGTTCTTTTCTATTAATGGTTTCCTTTCTCATTACTTCTGAAAACTGTCTGCTGTCGCACCAAACCCATGACACAGGAAAGGTACAATTTAATCCTCACAGCACTGAACCTTTGCTGTCCCTTGTAATGTCATGGTTAATAGCTGAAAACTTTTATGTCCATGGATCTGTGAAGAAGAGGTTATTTCATTAGGAAATGGTTCTCTCTGATGCCTTGGACCTTACTAGGAACCAGAGATGACTGTCTCCTTGGTGGGAAGAGGTTAACTTGCTTTTTAGACTTGAAAGATGCCAAGAGTGGAGTATGACATTGCAGGTGGGAGTTATCCCACTGTAGGTACCTACAGCGTAGATGCTTGTATCTCGTCTAGTCACACTGGATTCCCTTCGTAGTCAAGAAGAGGAACAGACACTTTGGGAAGGCATAATCTCATGACATTCTCTATTCTGTCTTTCCTCCCCTGACCAATGTTTTTCCTCTCTCTCTCTCTGTGCCTTCTGAGATGCTCGACTTAGTTTCTCTGAGTCCAGGTCAATAAGATTCAAAGGAAATCATGAAAGCCCACTCAGATAATCTCAAACACATTTCTTGCAGACAGTGAATTGCACACAAAATTCAAAGAGGTAGGACTGAAAGAGGTCTCCTCAGTTAGTGTCCAGTCTTCTCCTGTCAAGGGCAACCACATTATGTAAAACTTTATATAAATTTACCAAGCTTTATGGATAGATCAGTGAGAGTTCTCCTTAATAACCCTACTGGGAGGCTACTCCAAAGCTTTATTCCTTTGATCCTGGCAAATGCTTTTTCTTTTTTCTTTCTAATTTCCAGCCAGAATTGATTCCTGCTTGGTTTGTGTCCATTTGTTCTTATGTCAGCATTATTCTCTTTGGTTTAAATAGCTGTTTTCCCTTCTCACTGTTTATCTGTTTCATGAATTTGTGGAAAACAATCATAGTCTTTTCAGCCTTTGCTGTGCTAGAGCAGACAAATCAAGCTCTTCTCATTCCTTCAGATGCAGAAGGTGCTCCCATCCTAATTACATCAGCCATTTTCTGCCACTGCAAATTCCCCCTTTCCTAAGTCTGGAGGAGCACATGCAGTTCCGTGTGAGTTCCTAATTTTTACAGTTATACTAATGTTTCCTTATACCTGCTGGACACTCCTCCCATGAGACATTTGAAGATCATTTGCTGGTTTCACTCTCAGAGCAAGTGATCCATCACTATGGTGTCTTTTCTGTCTAATAATGTTAGGTCTTTACTTTTAAGATCTTTGTTCCAAAGATTATGAAATGCAAAATATAAGTAAAACAAAAACAGGAAAATGAAATCCCTCTTTTCCCTCTGAATTTTCATCATGTGAAACCTCATAGGCCTAACTTAAACTGTTTCCAGGATTTGAAACTGTTCCTGCATGGCTTGGAACCAAACCCAGGAGATGTTTTGTCTTTAGCTCCTAGCAAAGACTTTTAAAACCTGTCTTCTTCTCATTGCAGAAAAAAAATGAGTCTGCTCCACGCTACTTGGTGGGTTAAAACTGTAGTGGTGTCCAACCCTCCTTCTCTTGCCCTTCTACAGTGGTGTCTTCAGCTTCTCATCACCCAACTCTTTTTGGTTCTCACTGCGCTCCTGTCCAGGTCAACACCACCGCACCTTTGCAAGGAGTTTCCTGCTCGGCCTCTGCAACTGCAGAATAGAAAAGAACTTTTTAGGATGGGTTATAAAGAGTCCAAGCAGGAAAACCGTGAGGTGTGCTCAGTGATGATGTACCAGCCAAGCTCTAATGGAACCATGCAAAATACACATTAACTGAGATTTCTTCAGAGGTTTTTCATCTAGACAAATTTTGGCAGATTTATGAAGAGGGGAAAAAAGTCCTCTCTCTGCTGTTAGGATAGTCCCATCCAAACTGAAGTTATCTACTCCAAAATGGGATTACCTACCTAGCTAAGTTATTTTAGCAGGTTATGTTAACAAGTAACTTCTTCCTCTCTCATTCTCCAAGACAGCTGAATGCTTTCAGCTTGTACTGAAAGTAAGTAAAGGGAACAAAGACATAAATAAGCTCTAGCATAGAAAAAAATCAGACTAAGTGATTAAAAGTTTGGCACTGTTGTAAGTAACTGAAGGCAGGACATTAAAAAGGAGAATTTCAAGTAGCCTTGCACAGAAGTAGCTCTTCTGTAGTATATAAATACTAATACAGTATGTAAATACCAAAATGCACATGCAGACAAGCATGCTCACACATACATACATACACACATTATATGCCCCCCCTGGAATACACATTTTAAAAGACTGAAATACAACAAATATATTCGTAAATTAAAAATTTATTGAAGAACCTTTTGAAAGGCTTTTCCTTACCACTCCTGTCCCTTTTTCCATTTGGTCCCTGTAAATCTGTCCCTTGTTAGAAAACCGCTGCTAGAAAAGATGCGAAGTTCCTTGTGAAAAAATTCTTCAGTTAAAAGGTGTTTCTGAAGCCCCTCGAAGTTTCGCAGGATACGCAATGCTGTGGTGTCCTCTACGTGCTGGCTCACCACTTCTTGCGCAGACCCTCCTGCACCACGCAGCTGGCCAGATGTTGCACACCTGCCTCTCCGGGCTCTTCTCCATCCTGCTGGAACCCATTAGGGCAGGATAGGTCTGGGTCGTTTGCACAGTTTCGCAAACCCGTCTGGCAAAGCTGAAGGCCTGAAGAAACTCAACCCATGTGGCAGGGTAGCGCAACATGCACGTAGAGAGGGTCTTCAAGCAAGGTTCGGGAAGGCTGTATGGTGTTCCTGGGGTAATCAGTCCTTTTGAGTGACCTTGGCAGTCACTTCAGCCCCTTGTATTTCAGCTTCCTAAGCTGTTCAGACATGGATTACATTTCCAAATGCTTCTCCATAAAGATTTTTGAGCTCTGCAGGTAAAAAGTCCCTCCCCAGAACCATATAAGCTTCAGCAGCCTCCCTCACATCGCTGCTTACAGTGGAAATGACTCTGCTGTTTTCTTGGCGGCGGGGAAAAGAAGGGTGGAAAACTTAGAGAGAGGTCATCGGATGAGGAAATCAAACCCTAGTGAGCAGACTGGGAGCTTGGTCTTCATCCTCCTTGAGTTTTATCACCTATAAAAGAAACGCCTGTGTGTGTGCTGGGCTCTCTCCCCGGTCAGTGGGGAGAAGTGGGTGTTTCCAGACCGTCTTCAGCTCCTCAGTGTGGGCATCTGACACACACCAGGGGATTCACGCCATGGGATGAGCTTTTTCTCAGCTGACTACAGAGTTGAAGGTATCTCCGTTATAGGTGAATTGTAACCGAATGAGGTGAATCCCACCCCAAAATGACTACAGTAGAGAAATTAGGTGTTCTCCAAATATTTTCTAACACAGGAGGTGCCTTCCCTTTCCAGCCAGCTTTGACTGCTTACCAGTCTGAGATCTCGGTACCGCTGAAAGCCAACTGCTTTATCCCGCTGGGAGCTGGGAACTTTAACCCCGCCATGCAATTTAGGTAACTCCAAATCTTGTCCTTACAAAGCAAATACTTTAAGAGACGCAGAGGGCAGGGTGGGTTTTACGACCAACGAAGCAGGAAAATCTCATCGCCTCCCCAAAGCTCACCATTCCCTCCATCCAATTAGGGAGGCTGCGCTGGGAGGACCTCCTGGGAGACAGCAGCCCATTGAGTGGGCACCACCGTTCCCATACCGAACTGGAACAGTTCGCTCCGGCTGGGAAACCAGCAAGTGAGAGTGGAGAAATAAACTGAAGGCAAAGGGAGAAAAAAGCTGTTTAACGAGCCTCTTTCAAGGCTGCGCTGCTTTGTCTTTCCGGTGCATTTGAACATGTGGCTGTTTGCCTTGCAGAGGGATGCCCTGGCTTGTGTAACGGCAACGGCAGATGCACTCTGGACATGAACGGCTGGCACTGCGTCTGCCAGCTGGGCTGGAGAGGAGCGGGCTGCGACACTTCCATGGAGACGGCGTGCGGCGATGGGAAAGACAACGACGGAGGTAGGACGTGAGCACATGTGAGATGTCAGGCTTCGCGGAGCCTGTAAACCTCACGCGGCCAACAGTCAGCTGGGCTTCATTCTGCAGGGCAGATATTGGGTTTTGACAGCTGGTGGAGAGCAGACAGCGAAGTCTGCCAGGCTGACTCAGCCAGAGCGGGTTTGAATTCAAATGAAATGGATTTGGACTTGGGGTGCCGGGGCTGAAGAGGGAAGTTTGTTTATCCTCTAATCAAGTCCGTATACCCGAGAGCGGGCAGAGGCTATGCTCTCGTCCTGTCACTCCACCCCAGCCAGGTGGCTCAACCGTGACACGATGGGACCACCTCAGACAGCAAACGCCCCTCGCTGTTCGAACTCTGGCCTCGCTGCCTGAGGTTTTCATCAAGGCTCTCTGGTAGGTCACTACCGACTTGGGCTGGATGATTTGCAGAAACTTAGAGGCTTCGGTGACTGATCCCCATGCCCACAAGCCATCCAATCCCTCTCGAACCATGTTTTATTGATTACGGTTCCGTATGTAATGATGTCAGGCATGTGAATAATAGCTCTGCATAATGCAAACTTAATATTCAGAGTTATCTCATTACAAAGGAAACCCTGGTGCAGTGTGAAGGTTTGAATTAGAGGGCAGGAGATGAGATATTAAATTTAAGGCATAAGGGAGACTGCATAATTTGTTTTGTTGTCACTCAGCAAAAGGCTTTGTAAACCGCAAGTCTGGACCAGCACCCAGACTGTGAAGCGGAGACTGCATTTTGCAAGCCTCTGTTTTATCATATTCACAAGAACAGTACAGTTTTTTTAAAAAAAAATAAAATAGCCAAGCCAAGACTGTGATTATCTGCTTCACAGCAACTGAGATTCTGATTGAATATTTAAAATACTTCTGCACATCTGGCATGGCAAATGGACCAAATTATCCCTGTAGAAAAGATGGAAAAAACTGGAGAACCGTACAAAGAGTACACACTGTAAAACAAAGGTCGCTTTTTGCCTCACATGAAACTGAATATCACTGTACTCGTCTTTCCTATTTATAGCTGACACAGGGCAGCAATAAAGTTCATCACATCAGATGTGTAAAAATAGGGTAAATAGAGCCAAGGATAATCCCAGTTTCTGTGGAAAAAGAAACCACAATGAAAACCCTGTGAAGTTTTTAGGAAGAGAGAGAGAGGGAAGAAGGAGTAATCCAGGCTAACATACAATGTCGAGCACATCTGTATAACATCAAAAAGAGCATGGCCAGGCTCTGAGAAGGTTGGTGGATCACCATCTCCTTGTATCTCCTGGTTGAAGGTGCTAACCTTGTAACTGGGTTACCCTCACCTTGAAATGAGGCGTTTGTCACCTTGCTGGTCTGCAAGACAGCAGATGTTAATGGGAGAGACAAAAGGCATCGACATGTTTACAAGTTAGTGCGCATCAGCTGCTAAATTGCATTTGGTGAACTTGTGTGGAGCAGTGGTGTACATGGCTAGAGGAGAGCAACTGACAGGTTGTAAGGTGTTGCCTTGTGACAGCGTATTCGTGTGTCAGAGCCCACAAATGAGTGTTGACTTTACTTTTGGTAAAGCAAAAATACACATACATGGTGCACATTGCCGTTCACAAATAATCCATGTCGTACACTCTGCTACTCCTTTGATTTTGCTGTGTTACTGCTGAGGACTCTCCTCAGCCGGGAAGTGGAACACTGGAATATGTTTAGCTTCTTGACTTGATTTTTTATACATTTTTATGGATCGTTTGTATTTGTGGGCTCAAATCTAGAATGTCAACCCCTGAGATGCAGGGGCATCAGCAGTGGTGGGGCACTACTGCTTTGAAGCCTGAGTTCCTCATTTAGCACAAGGATTCAAATATAGTTACGCGGACTCATGGAGAAAGGCAGATTCTGGACCGGTTTCTTAGTTTTTATCCTGATTTCAATAGAAAGACAGCTGGAGACATTTGTAGACTATCCACAGAATAATTTAGGTTGGAAGGGACCTCCAGCAGTTTATCTAGTTCAATCCCCTGCTCAGAGCAGGTCTAATTACATCAAGTTGCTCAAGGCTGTGTCCAGTCAATTCTTCAACACCTCCAAGGATGGAGATTCCACCTCTCTGGGCAACCTGCTCCAGTATATGACCATCCTTATAGTAAATCTTTTTCTCCTAATATCTAATCATAATTTTCTGTGTTCCAACTTTCTGTCTGTTGCCTTTTGTCCAGCACCACCTGAGACATCCTAGGGTACCCTAGCCAGCTTGCGGCTTCCCCTTGCCAATAGCTTGGACGTCTAGTAGAGCATATCACAGAATCACAGAATGGTCAGGGTTGGAAGGGCCCTCTGGAGATCATCCAGTCCCACCCCCTGCCAGAGCAGGGGCACCTACAGCAGTTGCACAGGACGGTGTCCAGGTGGGTTTGGAATGGCTCCAGAGTGGGAGCCTCCCCCACCTCTCTGGGCAGCCTGTGCCAGTGCTCTGCCACCCTCACAGGCGAGAAGTTCCTCCTCATGTTTAGATGGAACTTCCTATGTTCAAATTTGTGCCCGTTACCTCTTGTCCTGTCACTGGGCACCACTGAACAAAGACTGTTCCCATCCCCCTGGCACCCTCCCTTCGAGTATTTATCAGCATTGATAAGTTCCCCCCTCAGTCTTCTCTTCTCCAGACTAAAAAGCCCCAAGTCCCTCAACCTTTCCTCATAAGATGTTCCGGTCCCCTAATATTTATGTTTCATGTGTGACAGCTGCCTTTGGATTTCTCAGGTATCCAAAGACAAGTCAAATGACACTAGACACCTGTGTTTAGGAAGCAGGATTGAGCCCATATTTGACCCAGCCACTTTGTCACCACAGACATTGTACCTTGGGAAACGGCTGCAATTCAAAGAGCTCTGAAGAGATGTTGGCCTGAAGAGCCTCTTGAAAGAGCGGGTAGGGTGTGTATGAGCAGTATGGCTTCTCCCTCATTTGAGGTCATATCACTCTCTCCGGAGTGATGCCTTCTCAGGGCTGGAAAAAGGTGGTTTATTTGAGTGTTCACCGTAAAGGATTTCGGGGCTAATCGCTGAATTTGTCTTCATACACACAGGAATGTAGGCCATGAGAGTCATTTCGTGAGGCTTTAGAAGCCAAATATCTGAGCTGGTCACCACGGGTACCATCAGCAGAGAGAAATAGGTTTAGGGCATCATCTTTCCAAGCTATTTCAGATATGACCTCGTAGGTGCCTACTTTTGGTTGGTGACTGCTGCCCTTCAAGTCATGTTCTGCTCAGATCAGCATCTCTTGAGGCTGAGACACCACGGTGGGGCCATTCACGCTACGGGGAGGGGGTTTCCCTCTGCCTGAGCTCATCGGAAGCTGGTTCCCGCACTGTAGTATCATGTGTCTGCAAATCAAGATCCTTGCAGCCGGAAATTCCTGGGGATAATGGGAGCTGAAGTCAGAGTCTTTTTTCATCAGATCCCAGCCTAATCATACCCTGAGGGAGACGGGTACCAAATTACACGCGTTTTCCTCGTACATCTGGAGGCTGTTGAGATAAACAAGAACAAGCTAAGCGAGAAGTCACTCAGAGAGAGACTCAGTGAAACGTAATCTCCGTTCAGGTTAGAAAAGAAGGTGTCTGGGAGAGCAGTCCCCTCTCCGCACGCAAGTGTCATCTGTCAAAGGTAGCACTTAGGTTTCACACCTGGGTCCACTTTATTTACACTTTTAAACACAAAGCCCGTCAACTTGCAAGGAGTTGCAGCAAGTAACTGAGCGGGTGATCATCCGGTATCAGTCACTGCAGTGACAGAGCTTTAACAATCTGGGTAAAAGGCTCAGATTTTGCACGTTTGACCTCAGGGGCCACCTGTATTACAACAAATGGGAGGCGTTTCCTTAAAACTAGCTGAGAAAAGTGGTTCTTGCCTCTCTCTGGCAGAAAAATAACCTCTCAAACTCATGGCTGCAAACACTCACTACCTGAGAATAGTCCTTTCTCACCCCACTCTAAGTGCTCTGTCATGTACTTGAAGAACAAAAAGCTTGAATGTTTAAAATACCGAGGAAATTATCTTCTGTGACAAGTCCTAGAAGTGGAGTTAATGGCATTTGACAAAGCCTTGAGAAGAGGCTGAAAATCCGTAGGCTGACTATGGGCTCCGTTGCGTTTGTAGACTCCTCCATTAGGAACAGAGTGTACAGGAAAAATGCAGGGGAGGAGGAGAGGATATTCTTTGCAGTCTCACAGATATCCTATTGGGCAGCAAAGCTGTGTTAACCATGTTTGCTCCGGAGAAATCATCTAACTGTGTGACTTGTATTGAGAGTCCCACTGTCCTGAAACTGTAAAAGAATTACAGATGACAGAATCATAGAATTGCTGAGGTTAGAAGGGACCTTTAAGATCAAGTCCAACCATTAACCTAACCTGACAAAACCGCTTCTAAACCACGTCCTCAAGTACCACGTCTACCTTTTTTTTAAACACCTTCAGGGATGGTGAATCCACCACCTCCCTGGACAGCCTATTCCAATGTTTGATAACCCTTTCAGTGAAAAAAAATTTCCCAATATCCAATCTAAACCTCCCCTGACATAATTTGAACCCATTTCCTCTCGTCTTATAACTTGTCACCAGTGAGAGGAGGTCAGCCCCCACCTCTCTACAACCTCCTTTCACGTAGTTGTAGAGGGTGATAAGGTCCCCCCTCAGCTTCCTTTTCTCCAGGCTAAACAACCGCAGTTCCCTCAGTCGTTCCTCATCAGACTTGTGCTCCAGACCCCTCACCAGCTCCGTTGCCCTTCTCTGGACACGCTCCAACACCTCAATGTCCTTCTTGTAGGAAGGGGCCCAAAACTGAACACAGTACTCGAGGTGGGGCCTCACCAGTGCCGAGTACAGGAGGATGATTGCTTCCCTAGTCCTGCTGGCCACACTATTGCTGATACAGGCCAGGATGCTGTTGGCCTTTTTGGCCACCTGGGCACACTGTTGGCTCATATTCAGCCGGCTGTCCACCAACACCCCCAGGTCCTTTTCTGCCAGGCAGCTTTCCAGCCACTCTGCCCCAGGCCTGTAGCGCTGCATGGGGTTGTCGTGACCCAAGTGCAGGACCCAGCACTTGGCCTTGTTGAACCTCATACTATTGGCCTCGGCCCATCGATCCAGCCTGTCCAGATCCCTCTGTAGAGCCATCCTACCCTCAAGCAGATCAATGCTCCCGCAGAGCTTCGTGTCATCTGCGAACTTACTGAGGGTGCATTCGATCCCCTCATCCAGATCATTGATAAAGATATTAAAGTGAACTGGCCCCAGCACCGAGCCCTGGGGGACACCACTTGTGACATTAAATACTTGTGACATTAATACTTGTGATATTAAACTAAATTACTCTTTTGGTCTAAAAGTTCTCTTTGGTCAACACAATAGCTTCACTTTAGGTCCTTTGTTATTGTTTTGGGCTTTTCTCAGATGAAAAATATGTCTGGAATAGAAATGTTTCTAATATTATCTAACCTGTCACATTCATTAGAGGTTGATGTTCAGTTGTCTGTTGTTCTGTGCCCTCTCTTCCCAATTTAAACAGTTCCAAGGGCTTGTGCTAGTGATTACTGCAGGATAATTTAAATAGATACATAGATGGATAGACAGACAAGTAGATAATCTTCCCAGTCAAGTAATGCTGGCCTATCCTAACGTATTTTGCACACCATTGCATAGAAGTATAGCAACTTCGTTTTTCTTATGTGTCACCTGTTCAATGATCTTCCTTTGGGAGTGAAGAAAATAAACCATTCAGTTCTCTTTTTCCACAAGAATCATAGTAGCGAAGCTTCTGCCCCTCAGTTTATGTCTTATTCGTGACAGCCACATGCAGTGCATTTGGCCTAGCACAAACAAAAGATTCCAATGTAAATGTGGCCCCATTTTGTCTTTGCAAGTTCAGTCTGTGGTCCACCAGATGCTACCTAAGAGCTAGCAGGTGGAGCCACCCTTATGCTGTCCTTCCCTCTGTCTTTCTGGGCCAGAACAACTGAAAATTGCCTTAGTCTTCAAACCCTGGAGCAGTGAGCAGGTGAGAGCCCCCAAGCCACTGCACACGGTGTTTTTGTCTTTCCTCACAGCCAAGAATTAGTTATTGCTGCTGCGAGACTCCAGCTCTCACTTCAGGGAGGATGTAATTCAGGAATTGAATTCATGGACCTGTTGGAGCGGGTCCAGAGGAGGGCCACGATGATGATCACAGGGCTGGAGCACCTCTCCTGTGAAGACAGGCTGAGAGAGTTGGGGTGTTCAGCCTGGAGAAGAGAAGGCTCCGGGAAGACCTTATTGCAGCCTTCCAGTATCTGAAGCGACCTACCAGAAGGCTGGAGAGGGACTTTTCACAAGGGCATGTAGTGATAGGATGAGGGGGAATGGCTTCAAACAGGAAGAACAGAGATTTAGATTAAACATTAGGAAGAAATTTTTCACTCTGAGGGTGGTGAGGCACTGTCGCAGGTTGCCCAGAGAAGCTGTGGCTGCCCCATCCCTGGAGGTGTTCAAGGCCAGGCTGGACGGGGCTTGGAGGAGCCTGGTCTGGTGGGAGGTGTCCCTGCCTATGGCAGGGGGGTTGGAACTCTATGATCTTCAACCTTCCAACCTAAACCATTCTACGAGTCTATAATTCTATGAATGGGTTCTCTGAGGCAAAGCAATGCTCTTTGTTTAACCGTACCATAGTTGGTGCAACTCGACAGAGTAATGTTTCATGTCTTGCTTGCCCCATTCAAGGATCAGGTAGTGCTCGTAGTAAGGTGGAGACTTGCATAATGCTTTGGGACAGTAGCATTTCAAATTCTTTGGCAAGCAAAATTTTGGCTCTGCACACTGACCTTCTTAACGCCCATGTGTCCACCATCTGTCCACCACATGCCAAAGAACGCGTTAGAGAGCTGGCAGGAGGCTGCATTGCTTTTTGCCAGTACGTAGCGCTGCACCTGAAAGTAGCGTCAGGGTTGTAAAGGGAATTGTAAAGAATCCAGGAGAACCCCAGAACGCAAACCTTTAGTCTCTGCAAATGCTTGAGCTGCAGACAAGGTGGTGGGGCGCCTTCAGTTATTTTCTTTTTCTTTTTGCGCAGTTAGGAACCTTTACTTCATGCCTGCAAGGCTTTTATAGCACGAGAATATTGTCTCCTGGGCATGGTGTGGGAGCTGCCTGCTTCCTCGAAACCATAAAAGATGATGCATTAATGTGCTTGCTACATTTACGAAGGGAAGTGTTGAGATCTGAACGCACCTGGGAAAACGGCCGTCATAAATTAGCATTTACCGTCACTGATAGATCCAGCCAAACAACAGGGTCATCTTGGAGGAACCACAAAGCACTGCTAAAAAGACGATAAAGCGTGCTGTACCTGAAAAGATTGGCTAGCTGGTATAATTTGTTATAAATCACCCAGCTTCTCTCCCTCTGTTTTATGATGACTGCTAATCAACCTTTCCTCAAGTAAGAGAACAAAATGACCAGTTCACATCTCCAAGTTTCAGCTCTTTGCTGATTCTGTGTTGGGCGGTAACATTGGGTTGTCACCTGCTGCCGGTTCTTAGCACTGGGGCTGTCAGGAGGGTGGCGTGAACCTGATGGGTTACAGCATCCACGGGTAGGTGGTGGTTGTGCCATTACTGAGGATGATGTGTTGTAAACTGAGGGTCTACCAGCGGCTGTGGGTTGTCTTGACAGCTTGGGAGAGTTCCTTGTGCTTTTCACTAGTCCTTAATGAAATGTTTTTGATCAATAGATTCAGAAAGAAACCATGAACGTGTCCTCTGTGTCAAAAGAAACGTACCATTGTCTGCTGAAATGAGGCAAGTTGCTGATGGGAGGGAGGCACTGCTGGTATATGAGATGTAACAAAAGGTGACGCAAACCGTCTTCAGAAAAGACATGCTTGGACACGTGTTTCACAAAGCATTTCTTCACCTGAAAAGGCACTTAAGCAGAGTTTGGGCACCAGTGCTAAATTCGGGAAAGCTCTGCCAGACATGCTTTACCACCTGAGGCAAACTCTTGCCTCCCTTTTGGGGCAGGAAGTCCCCTTATAAACCTAAAGTTTTGTCCCTGAGTGTGCTCAGGGTGCGTAGAGTGCATGGCCACTTTCCTCTTGACCGGGATTTGAGAAACATGCCCATATCTGCGTTGTCTGAGACCACTTTCCAAGCTGCGCTCAGATGATTGCTTGAATTGCCTTGGATTCAGTCAACAGAATATGTTAGGGTGAACTTTGCAGCAGCAGCTTAACACTTCCAGCACTTGCCAGGAAAGCGAGAGACCTTGGTGACAAGGATATCTCAGCTGCTGAGGGTGCGAACCCGTTGCTCCCACAAAGAAATTTCTAAGCTCTGAGTCCTTTTTTTTTTTCTCAGAAGAATCACTTTTGAGAAGTGCTTTGGCTCCTGAAGGAGGCAGCTTCAGGTGTGGTGTTGCATGACCGTGGGCGGGTTGAGCAACCTATAGGTGCTGCCCTGTGTGAACGCCCATCTCGCCTCTGCTGAGAAGGGCCCTCGCATGCCGTGCTCGCCTTCATGAATTTCACTCCAAGCACAAATTGCCTGGTTTCTGCGCCGCTTTGCTGGTGGTGCAATGCGTAAATCCCTTTGTTAAAAGCCTGCCTGGAGAAAGGAAGAATCCCATGAAGCCAACTGCATCAACTGCATCCTCTAGAGCAACGATGAGTTGGGGGATGCTGTGAACTCGTAGACTCTAAACACATTGTTATAGCTCTGGTTTGTGCCCAGCTACTGGTGATTATCATGTGTTTTCCACCATTTCCTCCTTCCTCTTCCCTTCTTTTTCTTTTCAGATGTTAAACAAGAGGGTAGGACTGGATCAGGACAGAATTTTGCAATGTATTTCTGTAGCGGCCGGCACTGCAGAGCTCTGCTTCTGCACTAGAGCCCGAGGAGCACTGTAATTCAAATATGTGATTACTATTACATATGACTCTATTATTTTGAACTTGCAAACATGTGCTGAGCACTTACGGAAAGATGTGAGGGCGATTCTTTTCCCAAGCAGCCGGCAATCTCGTTTAGCCGGGATACAACTGGTGAGAACCTTATTCAGGCAAAATCAAACCAGAGCAGGTGGGATAGAAAGAGCGATGAGAACATTGATAGCTAACGTGGTCACAGGGCGCGGACAGCCACATTGCTATTGTTCCTTCCGTTTGTGGGGGTTTTCCCTTTGATTCCTTACAGTGGGGCCAAAAGCTCCAACCCTTCTGTCAAACAGGTAAAACTGTTCTCTGCAAAGCGCCTATTAAAACCTATTTATTCCCCAAATCCGATTGAAGTAAATGGAGTGTTGTTCCTCAGCTCAGGGCAGAACATCATTACTCCTGTAAACTTCTTCAGCACAAGCATTCGCGTGAACAAGAACTCGTGTTTTGTGCAGAAGTACTGAGCCATTCCTTTAGTCTCTGTTGCTCCGGAGTTCAGACTAGAGCTGGAAGGGTAAAAGCTGATTTGCTCAAGGGTAAGACGAATACTTTGTTAGCTTTTCCTTTGAGCATCTGCATTTTAATCCTTCCCCATCCAAACTCTCCCAGTAATACAAGGCAGACCGTGTCCCCACAAAAAGCGACGGTGTTGCCTGGTGAATGGCACAGTATGGAAAGTGAAAGGTAAGAACTGGATGAGGTGAGAGACACCATTATTTGTGCAATCACTGCATTTTATGCTTTCGTTGGCAATACTCCTGAAAGACAATGGGATTTTATAGCTATTTTTCTTTCTAGTTCGGCTTTGCCTAGTACATTTACTCACAGAGGCTCTTCCCATTGCAGTCAGTGGCAAAATTGTCTTTCAGCAGG
>NW_009647680.1:9605068-9605901 GCF_000708025.1 Charadrius vociferus
CAGCAGGAGCAATCCTTGAGGTTGTCATGTATGTTCTCCCAGATTTGCCCTAATGAGGCTCCTTAGGCTCACCTCCTCCTGCCTGCCTGTGTGTCCGGGGCTCCCGATGCGCGTCAGGGTCCGCAGGATGCTCTCTGCG
Source organism: Charadrius vociferus (assembly GCF_000708025.1). Classification (NCBI taxonomy): domain Eukaryota; kingdom Metazoa; phylum Chordata; class Aves; order Charadriiformes; family Charadriidae; genus Charadrius; species Charadrius vociferus. The sequence goes on from NW_009647680.1 coordinate 9,605,208, forward strand.
TACAAACAGGTCCATCCCTACCTGTGACCTGCCTGTTCCAGCCCCACGCTTGACATGCAGCACCTGTCAGAGTCTGCTTAAACACATAATAACACCTCTGGCTGAAGGTTATTTGCATTCTGTTGTTGCCGTTAGCGTGACGGATTTTTGTTGCAGCAGCCATAACTCTGTAGAAATGTTCAATTATTCAATCGCAGCGAGCTAAGACGCTGCCCATTAAATCAGCCAACACAATTGTGGGGCCATGAAAAGTCACAGCTAATTTGAAATTTTATTAGCTCTCGGCTGATCTTGTTTACTGCAGAAGCAGTCTCTCAAAACCAGCCCTTTGCTTCTGTACAAAACTCTAATCCTTGACACCTTGTTGGTGCTGCGTGGTGGTGGGTGAGGGACTTGGAAGCTAGACTGCGCGGGACTCACAGAATCACAGAATGGTCAGGGTTGGAAGGGACCTCTGGAGATCATCCAGTCCAACCCCCTGCCAGAGCAGGGTCACCTACAGCAGTTGCACAGGACAGTGTCCAGGCGGGTTTGGAATGGCTCCAGAGTGGGAGACTCCCCCATCTCTCTGGGCAGCCTGTGCCAGTGCTTTGCCACCCTCACAGGAAAGAAGTTCCTCCTCATGTTAAGATGGAACTTCCTATGCTCCAGTTTGTGCCTGTTACCTGTTGCCCTATCACTGGGCACCACTGAA
>NW_009647680.1:9605978-9609797 GCF_000708025.1 Charadrius vociferus
ACCAGACTAAAAATCCCCAATTGCCTCAGCCTTTCCTCATGAGAAAGACGCTCCAGTCCCCTCATCACCTTTGTAGCCCTTTGCTAAACCCTCTCCAGCAGTTCCCTGTCCTTGAACTGGGGAGCCCAGAACTGGACACAATACTTCAGATGTGGCCTCACCAGGGCAGAGTAGAGGGGGAGGATGACCTCCCTCAACTTGCTGGCCACACTCTTCTTGATGCAAGAAAGAGAAAGGAGACTGCTGTGGGGTTTGTGAGCACTTTGCAGCCAGTGAGTGCAGCGGCAACCCCAGGGACGTGGGGACAGTGGCCCTGTTGCTGCTGGATAGTAATTACTTTGTGGGATAGTAGTGGCTGTCAACGTGACAATTAGTTTTTCTTCTGGGGAGGATGTCACACTCATCTCCTCTTAGTTTAGAAGTAAGCCAAAAGATCTGCCTCTCCCAGTAAGTGGTGGTGTTCAACAGACACACTGTTTTTCCCACGGGTTAGTGGCTGGTTGCGTGCCTTAGGATCTTAATCCAAGCAAAGGAGGTTTCCAGGGAAGCCGGAGAGTCTGGACGTGAAGGCTTACAGACAAGGGTGAAGGTCACAAAACCCCTTTAGTTCCTCAGTACCTGCCCCATCCTGCATGCTCAGGTGGGAAGGAGTACTTCCCATTTAACCAACCCCCTGGCAGATGTGGTGCCTACCATACCACTTCTGTCATAACACACCTGGAACGGGGTCAGTTTATATGCTGGGGTTGGGTTTTTTTGAGAAGAAAATTACTTTTGGCTTGGATCCTGCAAATCCTCGTGTGGTAAATACTGGAGCTCAGGTGGGCAGAGAAAGCAGGACCCAGCCCTGAGTCCTCCACGCTGACCCCAGCACCTCCAGATTTTCAAACCTTCTGGTTGGTTTGGGGGGCTGTGTTTTTTTGCATGCTATCTAAATATCATAAAGGGCATGATTTTCAGAAATGGCTCACAAGCAGTGTTTGAAAGCCAAGTAATTTAAGGTCATCTTAAGTTTGGCATCCAAGTGACCATGGGAGGCCATTATGACATTGACTATTTTGTGGAACTCCTGAATAAGATCAACATTCAGATCTATTGCCACTATCTAAGGCAGCTATCTGAGTTTCTACAGGGAGAGTGTGTAAAGTCATGTAATACCAGTTGTTTTACAGCTGGTATTAAGCAAGTGTCATGCTCCAGGAAGGCACAGATAGCTTCAGAGTCTGGTCAGTTCCATGAAGCTATACTTGCCTGGAGAACAGGCTGAAAATACACCACAGATACAGATCTTTAATGAGAATTGTGGTTATTTTGTTGGGTTGTGCTGCCACTTCAGAGCCTTTTGGGACTGGAACAGATGTTTTGCGAACAGAAAATAAAAAGACAGTCTCTGGTCCCAAAGAGTTTACAGTCTAAGGTAGTGTTTGGGAGAGGTCACTGACGAGATTGCAGGATTTGCAATCTTTAAAATGAGATAGATCATCTTTCTGAAAACAGTATTTCAACTCCACCTACAAGGAATGAGCTGATGCACCAATTCCAAAGTAAAACTGGCTGTCTGGTGATATAGAAAGTGGAGATTATCTGATCAAAGCAGACTTGTTCCACTAAAAAATAACATTAGCTGAATAAAGTGGAGCTGCTTTATCCTATATAGCAGAAAAGGAACATCTTCGGCTGATGCCATCCATTCTCCTTTATGTCTATCCCTCTCTGAAGGGAATGAGACAAGGCTCACAGGATGATCTCCAGTGGTCCTATCCAATCTTACTTATTCTATGATTACATGATTCGTAGTTAAAGATGCAACCTCTTGGCTATATTATTTACCAGATGTGGCAATGCCTTGAACATGGCCCTCTTTTCACAAAGGCAGTGCTCTGATTCACCCCAGGATGACTCTGAAATCACAAAAGGTATTTAGAATAGAATAGAATTAAATAGAATTGAATAGAATAGAATGTTTTCAGTTGGAAGGCAGCTACAACAACAACCATCTTGTCCAACTGCCTGACTACTTTAGGGCTGAACAAAAGTTAAAGCATCTTATTAAGGGCATTGTCCAAATGCCTCTTAAACACCGACAGGCTTGGGGCATCCACCACCTCCCTAGGAAGCACCTTCCAGTGTTTGACCAACCTCTCCATAAAGAAACGCTTCCTCACGTCCAGTCTGAACCTCCCCTGGTGCAGCTTTGAACCATTCCCACACGTCCTGTCACTGGGTCCCAGGGAGAAGAGCTCAGCACCTCCTCTCCATGTCCCCTCCTCAGGGAGCTGTAGGAGCAATGAGGGCGCCCCTCAGCCTCCTTCTCTCCAAACCAGACAAGCCCAAAGTCCTTACCCACTCCGCATAGGACATGCCTTCCAGCCCTGTCTCCAGCTGGGTTGCCCTCCTCTCAAGGACCTTCCCATCCTTCTCAAGTGGTGGGGCCCAGACCCACACACAGCACTCCAGGTGAGGCAGTGCCAACGCTGAATACAGTGGGACAATGCCCTCTCTTGGCCGGTGGCTGTGCTGTGTTTGATGCCCCCCAGGATGTGGGTTGCCCTCTTGGTGCCAGGGCACGCTGCTGACTCCTGTGGAGCCCCAGGTCCCCTTCTGCAGGGATGCTCTACAGCCACCCCCTCCCAGGTTGTACTCGTGCCTGGTGTTACTCTGTCCTAGCTGCAGGATCCGGCATTTGGACTCGTTAAACTTCATCCTATTAATCATAGCCCAATGCTCCAACCTACCGAGATCCCTCCGCAAGGCCTCTTGTCCCTCAAGAGAGCCAGCAGCATCTCCCAGTTTGGTACCATCAGCAAACTCCCTAATGGTGCATTCAACTCCTTCATGCAGATCGTTGATAAATATGTTGAACAGGACTGGCCCTTGGATTGAACCCTGAGGACCAGCGGTGGTGACCCGTCACCAGCCAAATGTATCCCCATTCACTATAACCCTCTGAGCTCTGCCCTTCAGCCAGTTCTTCTCCCAGCGCACTGCGTGCTGTGAGGGACAGTACCAAAAGCCTTACTAAAATCTGAAAAAACTACATCCACCGCCTTCCCTTCATCCACGAGGCGAGTGACTTTATGATAGAAGGATATCAAATTAGTTAAACAGGACTTTTCCTTTGTGAACCCAGGCTGACTGTGCCTGATGGTTGAATTAGTCTTTAAATGCCTTTCAGTAGTACTCAGTATAATCTTCTCCATTTTTTTTTTCCAGGAACTGAGGTTAGACTAACCGGTCTGTAGTTTCCTGGGTCTTCCCTCACGGCCTTTTTGTAGGTTGGGATGCCATTGGCTAGCGTCCAGTCCACAGGGACCTTATTTTATGGCTTTACACAAAGGAGTTGTACCAACAGAGTTTTATTTTTGGCAGGACTGCCAGCCTGGGTGTTGAGGACATGTGTGTCGATATCGGATGCATAAAGTGTCTCAAAGACGTTAAAAGTTGTATTACGTGGAAATAATCAGGAACACAAGAGATGTCTTAAGATCTGACTCAGGGGCAGATCTCCACATTAATTTGTTAATTGAAAGGCCTCTGTGATTGAAGATGTTTCTGAAGTGATCCCTTGGAACTGGTTGTTGTATCCAACCCTATTCAGCATTTTCATCATTGTCTTAGAAAGTAGTTGAAATCCAGCTCTGGAGTCCCCAACATAAGAAAGACACGGACCTGCTGGAGTGTGTCCAGAGGAGAGCCACGAGGATGATCCGAGGGCTGGAGCACCTCTCCTATGAGGAGAGGCTGAGGGAGTTGGGGCTGTTCAGCCTGGAGAAGAGAAGGCTCTGGGGAGATCTTACGGCGGCCTTCCAGTACCTAAAA
>NW_009647680.1:9610445-9613750 GCF_000708025.1 Charadrius vociferus
AAGGCCAGGCTGGATGTGGCCTTGGGCAACCTGGTCTAGTGGGAGGTGTCCCTGCCTGTGGCAGGGAGGTTGGAACTCGATGATCTTCAAGGTCCTTTCCAACCTAAACCATTCTATGATTCTATGAAATATCTCCTGGTAAAATCTTCAGGTCACCTGAAGCTTGGTATGGTGGTAAATAACGTAATTTTTGATCCACAGTGATCTGACTCACATGGCTACAAGGTCACAATCAAACAAAATGTATCTTAATGCAGCAAAATGCAAGGTAATACCCCTGGGAACAAAGGAAGCGTGTTCTACTGAGGGGGTGGGAGATGCTCAAAAAGCAATGACTCAGAACAGAATTTAGAGGTCACTGGAGATAATTGTCTCAACATGAGTTCTCAGCGCAAGGTTGTCATTGTAAGGCTACTGTGAACCCTAGATGTATAAAAACCCCAAGGTTGGGCAGTGGTCTCTCTTCTGTGCCCAATATTGCTGCCACGGTTCTGTGCCCAGTGTTGTTGCCCACACATAGCAAAAGATGTGAAATTCCTGGAAAGAGACCAAAGGATGCCACACACACAAAAGATCCAGCAGCTGGAAAACAAACCTTATGAGGGGAAGTTTAATCTTCCTCAGCTGTTCAGAGAAAAGGTTTGGAATGGATTATTGCTGCGTGTGGAGGGACTTCCACTTGGAGAAGACATCTGAGGGGCAGAAGGAAAATTGGTGTCCTTGCAGATGAAGTCAAAACAAGTTCCAGTGGTGGGATATTGGAGTTAGACAAATTCAACCTTGAAATAATGTGCAGTTTCCTAGCAGTAATTAAGCATTTGCATAGTTTACCGGAGGAAGTGGTGGACTCACTGTAATCAGCTGTCTTTGATATATGAGATATCTTTCTAAAAGACGGGCTGTAGTCCATTTTTTTTGCGGGGGGAAATGAACAGCCTGTGTATATAAGAGATCAGACAAGCTGATCATAGGAGCATCTTTGACCTTAAAGCATAGGAATTGCTGTAAGCCCTTTACACAGGACTTTCAGCCTTGCAGGGAGATAATTCAGCAACACATTTGTTCTCTGGTCTGAAGTCCCATGGTCATATGATCATATGTAGAATAAGGGAGCTGCCACTTTTTAAAACCAAAAGCTGTATAAACACAGATATAAGTGAGAACTTACTGTGCTGCTTCTCTGTGCTCTGGGAGCTACCAGAGTGAGGAATCCACGCACGGATCATGGGGCTCTGTGGCTTTGCTGCTGCAAAACTCGGGGTGCAGGAGCCACTGATCCCATGTTCACCTCCTTCTGTTACCTCTCTCTGAAAATTTGGCAATGAGTTCTAAGGAAAATTCACTTTTATGCTTTGTAAATTTCAAAGGTGTTTTGTGTTAGCACTGAGGCCCCACCTGGAGTGCTGTGTCCAGCCCTGGAGCCCCCAACATAGGAAAGACATGGCCCTGTTGGAGTGGGTCCAGAGGAGAGCCACGAGGATGATCCGAGGGCTGGAGCACCTCTCCTATGAGGAGAGGCTGAGGGAGTTGGGGCTGTTCAGCCTGGAGAAAAGAAGGCTCCGGGGAGACCTTATTGTGGCCTTCCAGTACCTAAAGGGGCTACAGGAGAGCTGGGGAAGGACTTTTTACTAGGGCATGTAGTGACAGGACGAGGGGGAATGGCTGCAAACTAGAAGAGGGCAGATTCAGATTAGATATTAGGAGGAAATTCTTTACTCTGAGGGTGGCGAGGCACTGGAACTGATTGCCCAGAGAAGCTGTGGCTGCCCCATCCCTGGAGGTGTTCAAGGCCAGGCTGGACGTGGCCTTGGGCAACCTGGTCTGGTGGGAGGTGTCCTTGCCCATGGCAGGGGGTTGGAACTCTATGATCTTCAAGTTCCCTTCCAACCCAAAGCATTCTATGATTCTATGATTCATTTGTTCTGTGAGATCAGACCTTGCTATATTTTCCTTTGCTGCTGGTGCTGGCTTCCCACATTTGGTTTTGTCTATTTGGACCATTAAAGCGTGAGTTTTATTTTGCTCTGATTTTATTTTCTACTAATCCATGCGGGTCCCTGACTGGTTTGGTCTTCATGTGTAGGAAGTGTCTTGCCCATGTCACTTTATCCTTACTCTTGTGATGGATCCAGTGAGAGATCTCAGGTCATGAGGAGTCATAGCTGTGCACAAGTTCATTATATGTCCTTACGTTTTTCTGTAGGGTACCACTTGGAACACGTGTCGACCATATACAATAAAAAAACCCACAAGAAAACAATGTTCAGATGGAGACATCAATATTTATGATCTGTTTTTTAAATTAACTCTTGCCGTTCTCTGTGTCTCAGATGAAAGCGGCCTTTACGTTTTCTAAGCTAAAGAAATGCATTCCCCTGGAACTGCTGTTGATATTGGAGGGAGTGGAGTAGCTAAGCCCCATTTCAGCTCTTGAGGACCTTAATGGCTTTAAGATGTCAAGTGACAAACCTCTCCGGTGTAATTACCCCCAACTTATTCTGCACAGGCCTGAAATGCATTAGTTGAAAGGCTTATCTGCAGATGAGTCCTCGGCATCCCCACATTGTCCTGTGTGTCTGTTCTTCAAACATTTATCTGTCGTTTCCTGCAAAGACAACATTTCCTTGCTGTCTTACGGCTTCGGGTCCCAAAACGCATCTCTGATGCCTGGAATAAGGACGAGGTAATGAAGAGGTATGGTACAGCTGGTTTTCCGTCCTCTCAGCAGAGTGTCTGTAGCCTTAGAAAACATTATTAATGCGTGGGAGAAAATGACAACGTTTTATCTTGCTTGAAGCTATAGTCGATATAGTAACAGGGCTGGGTTGTTGTTTCTTTTCCGTTCCTTGTCTTTTTTTCTTTTCTTTTCTATTAGGTAGCTATGGGTAAGCATATTGCAACTGTGCAGGTCTTTATTCTGTGAACGATCTCTCAAACTCCATCTGAGATTTGACCTTCCGGAATCCTACTGGCCTAATCGTCTGCAGCGAGTCATTTTTTTTTAATGGGCAAATAAAATGTAATTAGTTCTTTTTCATTATCACTAGTCATCAAGAGAAAAGGCAGATGGGTAGGTTTTTGTGCCCGAGCTGATAAATTTTTGTGGCAATTTTGCAAGGAGTTATAAAGATGTAGAGATATCAGAACAGACAGAGGTAAGGATAACGGATGGGATCTGCTGAAGCACTTTTGCTAATCTAACACTGCTGCCATTATCATTAACGGCAGGCGCAGGGCACTTGGGAAAATGACTCATGGGGAGGGGGTGTCTCCCTGGAGCAGAGGTTCATTGAGCTTTGAGCCAC
>NW_009647680.1:9613763-9614932 GCF_000708025.1 Charadrius vociferus
GAATGCCGAACAGGCTTTTTGTTTGGTTCTCTGTGTGGGTAACCACATGAAACGATGTTGCCAGTGATGTTTTATGACACTAAAATCTTCCAAGAATGGCACAGGTGTATCTTAACAGAATCCTGCGTAAGCCACTGTTAAGTACTACAGCAATAAAACATCAGATTCTCATCCTAGTTATAGTACAGTAAATTCAAAGTAGTGGCAATAACATTCATGAAAGGACTTCTAATTCATGCCGGTATAACTGGGATGACACTGAAGCTCGTGGTCTGTAGTAATAACTAACTGGCTTGGTTTAATTTAGTGTTTCTTTGAAGTAGAAAATAAATTATCCCAACAACTCCAAATCTCATCCCACTTCAGGAGGGACCTACGTCTCAGGACAGTTTTGCTCTTTTCTTGCCTTTCTGCTGAAACCGTCGGTAGGATGCTAGCTGTAAAGGTGGTTCCTCTGATATATAGACCTCCCAGCGCCTACACTGAGACCAACTGCTCATTTCACGTAGATCTCTGAACCGCCATCACATGGTAACAATTTTCACTCACTATCGAAGTGTCTTGCTAAAGCTGATGAGTTGGAAGTGAAGGGCTCCATATCCCATTACCCCAGAACACAAACATCCAGTTCCCTTATCTGATTTAGAGATCCATCTCTACTACACGCTAACAACTTTTATTTCTAAATGTGATGCTTCACCAAACCTCTTCTGAACTTTTTTTTTTTTTTTTTGTATTTCCTTTCCCGCCACCGCTTTTTACTCAGCTGTTTGCAATGAACAGTGGCATCTCAAAACGAACTGGGGAACGCTGCTGTGGCTGTGGGAGGGGAAGCAGGACTGGCTGCACATTTGATGACTTGACAGATATACAAACCCTCATTTTACTCCAGTATGCTTGGCAAGCTTTTCTCATCCGTGTCTGCGGCTATTATTGTTGTTATTATTAATTTAGTGGTGCTGAAAGTACAAGATTTATATTCTGAGAGTTTCGGGTCATCTGTTACTCCGTGTCTGCATGGAATAAATGTGACAAAGGCCAAAAGAGAGTGAACCTTCCCAGCAAAATCTCCCTTCCTTTCCCATCTGTCTAGCCAGAATCTTTAGTGGGTTGCATACATAGATCTGTCTGTAACCATGGCAGATATCATGGCTTTCTTCACTATTTAG
>NW_009647680.1:9614973-9622597 GCF_000708025.1 Charadrius vociferus
TGCTGCTTAAAGAGACCCTGAAAGTTTTGATATGATGCGATGTGCCTGTGATTTGTGCAGAGAACAGGACCAGTGTACAAAAGTTGTTGGTTTATGGACAGAAAAAAAAAAAACAACAACCCAACCTTTGGGGGCTCCGGAGTTATCTGAGTGACTGAGATGTGAAATGACATATCCCAGAATGAACCTCAAACATACTTGGTTTAGTTTCTAATCTCGCGTGCGTGTCTGTTTTAATATACACATATTAACCACAGAATCACAGAATGGTCAGGATTGGAAGGGACCTCTGGAGCCCATCCAGTCCCACCCCCTGCCAGAGCAGGGGCACCTTCAGCAGTTGCACAGGACGGCGTCCAGGCGGGTTTGGAATGTCTCCAGAGTGGGAGACTCCCCCACCTCTCTGGGCAGCCTGTGCCAGGGCTCTGCCACCCTCAAAGGAAAGACGTTCCTCCTCATGTTAAGATGGAACTTCCTATGGTCAAGTTTGTGCCCATTCCCTCTTGTCCTATCACTGGGCACCACTGAGAACAGATGGTTCCCAACTCCCTGGCACCCTCCCTTTAAGTATTCGTAAGCATTAATAAGATCCCCCCTCAGTCTTCTTTTCTCCAGACTAAAGAAACCCAAGTCCCTCAGCCTTTCCTCATAAGAAAGATGTTCTAATCCCCTCATCATCTTTGTAGTCCTTTGCTGGTCCCTCTCCAGCAGATCCCTGTCCTTCTTGAACTGGGGAGCCCAGAACTGGACACAGTACTCCAGATGTGGCCTCACCAGGGCAGAGTAGAGGGGAAGGATGACCTCCCTTGACCTGCTGGCCACACTCTTCTTAATGCGTATTCGATGTTCTTTACTGAGGCTTTAAGGAAACATGCCTTACTCTATGCAGGTGTAAATTCACGTTTCTCTGTTGTGTGCACTGGAAAGAGTTGTTTCCCTCTGAAGTCTGCAACACCCCGTGTTACCATAGCTCTAAAATCTTCCTTACCCTTCCGCAGACGGCCTGGTGGATTGCATGGACCCAGACTGCTGCTTGCAGCCACTGTGCCACGTCAACGCGCTGTGCCTGGGCTCCCCGGACCCCCTGGATATCATCCAGGAGACACAAGCCCCCATCTCCCAGCAGAGCCTGCGTTCCTTCTACGATAGGATCAAGTTCCTGATTGGCAAGGACAGCACTCACGTCATCCCAGGAGACAACCCCTTTGAAGGAGGGTAAGTGAATTTTGGTTCTGATTCACTAAGAGGTAAAGCGTGAGCCGCTTGGCCGTGGGAAGATGTGGAATGGCAGCAAGATGCAGAACATGGAAACTGTCTAAGGGAAGTGGGTGTCTGAAGAATTTTGAGGCTGATGGTGATATTACTGACTTTCTCTTCATCTGCAATGTCCTGCCAGCCCGTAAGACAAGATGCCTCTCTCCCGATGCGCACGGGCAGTTGCGTCTTTCCTGCCTTCTCTTATTTCAAGGAGTTTATCGGGGCTCTTCCACTTCAAGTGACTGTCATTTTCCAGAAGTATCTAGCAAACACCAATGGCAGATCTTCTTCCATTGACAGAGCCAAACGAGAGGGAAACTAAAATGATGTTTACAGTCTATAACGTGACTATTACAGGCCTCAAAAGAACTGAAAAAATCTTGCAGTCTAGGGAGAGCAATTAGAATGATTTCCAATGTAAACAATCAGGTTGAATATAGATTTGTTTTAATAAGGCGACATTCTTTATCACTGCTGTCATCATCAAGAGTCAGGATCTGGCAAAGAAATCTTCTGCAATTCACTTCTATGACTGCATCTCCGGCATTTGTTTAAGCGCGTGCTTGGGTGACCGCGAAGGTCATCCCTTTAAAATCATGTGCTTAGAGCAGGACACCATGACACATACCCTCAGGTGTCAGATTCTTAGATCATTCGGTGTCTGCCCTGAATGTTGCCTTACAGAAGTCGTGACCCTGAGCCAGGAGATGGATCTCAACACCCAGGTTTGGGCTCCATCAAATTCCACCTAGTCATTTACTGCTTACTTTCAGCTTTCCCACACACAGCAGTGAATGCACAAAGCAGGTTGGCTTTGAAAATATGCAACCCTCGTGTTTGCGCACGCATTTATTTCAGCACTGTATCTCAGCAGGCCTCTCAGGCCCTTCTGGGTCTGACCTAATGCTCTTCCATGCAGGGACATTGCCAGCATGCCTTGGGTACCACCACCGTCTCTGGTGCTCTACAGGCTGACCTCAGATGTGAACCACTCAGAAGCACACCAGTGTCAAGGAGTTAGCCTGATGTGATAGTTTCCCTGATTTGTCTTACTGCCAAGTCCTTCAGAGTCCAAGAAAGCTGATGACAGTGGTTCAGAGTAAGACCAAACACTCTGTCCTGATTTCAGTTGGGATAGAGTTAATTTTCTGCCTAGTAGCTGCTGTGTTTTGGATTTACTATTAAGAAGGATCTTGATAACATGTATTGTTTTAGTTGTTGCTAAGTGATGCTTACATTAAGTCAAGGACTTTTTCAGCTTCCCAGAGAAGGGACCATAGACAGGACAAGCTGACCAGAGGAATATTCCATACTTTAGACGTCATGGTCAGTATAGAAATAAGGGTTGGCCAGGGGGACAGGAGTCCGCAATTGCTGCAGGGGGTTGGAACTCAATGATCTTCAAGGTCCTTTCCAACCTAAACCATTCTATGATTCTATGATTAACCGCTCATCATCTCTACTTGAATTAATAATCTTCTGTTTGTGATATCACAAATTATTGCTATGGATACTGAACAGTCCAGGCTCTGGACTCAATGTTCGCACAATGAATTCTCTGCTGGAAGTTGTTGTGATTTGTTGATGTAAAATTAAGCCTCAAAATACAGAATAGATTATACTCACAATTTCATTTTTCTGATATATTTAGGGTTGTAATTCCTCAGCTGAGCTCGCGGTCAGAAGCCTTTCCGCAGAAGACTCTGGTATCAGGTCCTTGAGTATCTGTTCTGACAGGTAGAGAGTTTTGGTAGACACGTCTCTGTTTAACAAACTTTTCCATACAGCTAAAGAACTATAGGAGTCTTGATATGTGTGTGATAAAAAAAATATTGCAACTTGTCTTTAAAGAGAGAAGTGCTGCCTTCAGCAGCATGCAGAGATGGGAGAAAATAATGGGAATTTCTCATTTATACAGTGAATTTGTTTCTGAGAGTGCCAGCAGAGGACCAGCAGAAAGGCTGTGTCATTTAGGGCCACGCAAACTCCTACAGGAGTTACGTGTGTTTCACAGACCTGACGGTATGCCTCTATGTAGGAAGGAATTACTAACCATCTGTAGACATCCCACTAAAGAAAGATTCAGGATTCAAAAGGAGCACCTGCTAGCAGAAATGTTTATCTGGCGTATAGATTACTAGAGTCAGGGAACGCAAAGATTCAAATCAATAGGAAGGGCTTTAATGATTGCTTTTCATTAACTGCAGTGGAATTAATAAACGGAGCTCCTTGTTCCATTTAAGTTAGCACAAAGAATTATACAGAGGTAGAGATGATTTATGAGGTTGCCATTCTTAAAATACCAGCACAGGGTGTGTATCACTAAATATGGTCTACAGATATGTCACCTCAAGCTGTGATTGTATTACATCTCTCAAGTTAAATGTCTTGACTCATCACAAGAGTGGTTGCAAATGAAAGTGAAGGACCTCAGCAGAAGGTATGTTTTCCCCTAAGACAGCATCACAGCGTACAGTCCAGGCTATCGGTCTGTTAGGTTGCTAAAAATGCTGTTACTCTTTTGGGATGTTAAAAGGCATCATGCATTCCTGTTAGTTCTTAAAGATCCTATAGATGTGGATAAAATCAACCATTGCAAGTGTTTTCTGCTTACTTGGCTTCTCTCTGTAGTTTTGATTGCCTGTTCCCACCACCTGAAAAACTGAACCTTTCCACACAGCTCTCTGGTCACCCTGGAAATGGCAGAGAGTGACCGCTCCATGGAGGAGCACAGGCTGGGACCATCTGGGACCCAATTAGTCTGGGCAAATGAGACTGACTGTATTCGCATGTGTGGATATGCCCTTTCTTCAGTAGCGTGCTCACTGTTCAGTCTCCTCCTGTCGCCTTCACAACAGGCGGGTGATAGTATCCCTCTTATCCACAGAACTGCTAGGTGTCTCCATGAAGATGACAGCAGCATCTTGGGGCAAGATGAACCTTTTTCATCTCCCCTTCCAGCTGCTGGCTTAATGGTTTGTCCAACAGGAGGGAAGGCAGTAAATCTTTTTGTCCTGATGGAGGGCTCCAGCATCCTGCCTTAGGACAACCCTCTCCCTTCCATTGCTGCCACTGTGATTCACAAAGCCTTCTCCTCCTCAGTGTAGATCAGGACTGTAGATTGCTGGGCATGGGACATCCTACATCTTTCTGTCACCGTACCATCATCCTCATGGGGTGGGATTGGAGCTGGATCCATGCCACGTGCTGTGAGCATTACCCCATAAGCAGGCGACGCAGAGCTGACGTGGGCCTCTGTGTCCCGCGTGTCTGACGTCCTGCAGAGACACCCGCGGCACAGGTGTGCTCATCATTCAGGTCAGGGATTTCGGGAACCGCAGCCTGCTCCTCAGGACTGTACCAGGTCATGGCTGGCTGGTTGTCACCCCTGGGGGAACCGCAGCCTGTTTGCGTTCCCGTATGGCCCATGCAGAAGTGGCAGCAGTGTGAAGGAGATGACTGAATATCTATGCAATATGTTTCCTGGGCTTCAGAAATGCAGCTTCGCTTCCCTTTAGAGAGAGCAGTGGTGCAGATCACCTAATGGATACAAATAAATGAATGCCTCATGACAGCTAGCCTTTGAGTGAATTTATTATTGAATTACGCTCTAGCTTTTTAAGAACAGGCTGAGCTGACAAGCTCTCTCGCCACTGCAGAAGAAAAAGAAAGACAATGATAAATTACCCTGATGGATAAAGGTAAAGACCTTGTCTCCTCCAAAATACCAGCAATTATATATTATTCATGTTTGGGAAGAAAAAATAATCATTGTCCATATTGAAATGAGTGTTTATGATGATAAAGCAAGTAGCTAAATTAAATTCTGAATGCACAGAATGTCTTTTCACATCATTTTGATGAACAGATAACAAGTACTCTTCTGCTACTTGATCGTTCTTGTATTGATTTTGAAACCACTTACTCTTGCTGTTTGCTTTGTATTTTTAAGCCATTCTTAGTTGTCCATCACCGTAAGGAGCAGCACAAGATGCGGTGGTGTCAAGTTGTTGACTTTCAAGTAGGACACCTGATATATTTGTTCTCTCTTGAGGGATGGTGTCAGAAAATTGCGAAAACAGGCTAAAGTCCTGATCCACAGAGTCTTTTATGTTAAATGTCGGCATAGGACTAAAGTACCTCAGAAAGCCACATGCAGAATTGACATTTTTGGTAAAGAATATTTGAGAAAAAAAATCAGGTGATTTTTAATTCCCTTTTTTTTAAAGCCCTTTCTTTTTTGGGACAGGTTGTATATATCTACTTGCTGCCAGCAGTATTAACCCATCCCAATGGGCAGCTAGAAATAACGAGGTGAGTTATAACAACACATCAGAGAGTGGGATTTGGTATCAGCTGCAAGACTAGTCCCTTATTGCCATCAGGTCAGTAGTCTAAGTAAAAAAAATAGGAATTTTTCACAGTGTAAAATTATGATCAGAATTATGCCTGATAAATTTGGTGGCCTTCTACGAAGGGGTTACAGCGGCAGTGGAAAAGGGAGGAGCAGCCAATGTCATCTACCTGGACTTGTGCAAAGCATTCGACACCATCCCACACAATATCCTGGTCTCTAAATTGAAGAGACATGGATTTGACAAATGGACCACTCAGTGGATAAAGAACTGTCTGGACGGTCGCACTCAAAGAGTTGCAGTCAATGGCTCGATGTCCAGGTGGAAACATGTGACGAGTGGCATTCCTCAGGGGTCAGTACTGGGACCCGTGCTGTTCAACATCTTTGTCGGCAACACGGACAGTGGGGTTGAATGCACCCTCAGCAAGTTTGCCGATGTTACCAAGCTGTGTAGCAACGTAGACACGCTGGAGGGGAGGGATGCCATCCAGAGGGTCCTGGACAGGAGAGGTGGCCCATGCCAACCTCATGAGGTTCAACCAGGACAACGGAACAGGTTGCCCAGAGAAGTTGTTGAGGCCCCACCCCTGGAGGCGTTCAAGGCCAGGTTGGACGAGGCTCTGAGTGGCCTGGTCTGCTGGGATGAGTCCCTGCCCATGGCAGGGCATTGGAACTGAATGATCTTCAAGGTCCTTTCCAACCTAAACCATTCTATGATTCTATGAATTTGCACATTTCTTTTTCCACTCCCGAGTGACAAGGTATCTGCAAATGTGTCGCTCCACCTCCCTGTGTGCCAGGCTGTACAACGTACCTTACTGATCCAGCTGGGGAGGGTTACCCAAGCACTGTGAGATGCTAGGATAGATAGCTATGCTATAAATCCATTTTACTATAAATAAATAAATGGATGAGTTTTATTGTCACAGTTAAACTGCCTCTATCCCAAGCCTCGTCAAAACCAAAATTGTGAGTATTGATCATGGCCAAAGAATAAGTAAGAGAATAGGGGAGGATCAAAATGGCTATCAAAATGTTTTGGTAGACCATTTCGCTCAATTCTGAGTGATTTCGAAGTATATTACGATGATATCTTAGTATCCTTGAAGGAAGGCATTAAAAGCACCTTCTCTTTTCCTTTCACCCGTTTCTTCCCACATCTGGAGGGCTGCAGGTTCAGCCCAGCAGATCTTCCAGAGCTTCCTTTGCAGGGAAACCAAAGCACTCTGTCGTTCTCTACTTTTCCCTCAAGACTCCTGTTGTGAGTTTGATACAGCAAATTAAGAAACGCTTCTCCAGCCAAAACCAAAGTTAGATAAAAATCTAAACTCACCCGGTGTGGCTTTCTACTGCTGATTTCTCCCGAGCTGGCTGGTCCAGCCCGTGGCTCTGGCCGGGCTCCAGCAGGATGCTGCTCTGAAAAGCCATGGGTCGGATGCACCCACTGAAGTGCGGGTTACACAGAATCACAGAATCACAGAATGATGGGGGTTGGAAGGGACCTCTGGAGATCATCCAGTCCAACCCCCTGCCAGAGCAGGGTCACCTACAGCAGTGGCACAGGACAGCATCCAGGCAGGTTTGGAATGTCTCCAGTGTGGGAGACTCCCCCACCTCTTTGAGCAGCCTGTGCCATTGCTCTGCCACCCTCACAGGAAAGAAGTTCCTCCTCATGTTAAGATGGAACTTCCCATGTTCAAGTTTGTGCCCGTTACCTCTTGTCCTGTCACTGGGCACCACTGAAAAAAAGACTGTTCCCATCCCCCTGGCATCCTCCCTTTAAGTAAGTATTAATAAGATTTCCCCCTCAATCTTCTTTTCTTTAGACTAAAGAGACCCAAGTCCCTCAGCCTTTCCTCACAGGAAAGATGCTCCAGTCCCCTCATCATCTTAGTAGCCTTTTGCTGGTCCCTCTCCAGCAGTTCCCTGTCCTTCTTGAACTGGGGAGCTCAGAACTGGACACAATACTCCAGATGTGGCCTCACCAGGGCAGAGTAGAGGGGGAGGATG
>NW_009647680.1:9622713-9636166 GCF_000708025.1 Charadrius vociferus
CTCATGGTCATCCTGTTGTCCCCCAGGACTCCCAGGTCCCTTTCCACAGAGCTGCTCTCCAGCAGGTCAGCCCCCAACATTGATGAGAACATGGTCATGTTTTTCCATATTTTAAACCAAGCTAACACAGCACCTCTTCAAACTCCCTCCTTCCCAGCATTGCTGTCTTCCAAAGACATTGTTCTGCTTTTGCTGCTTTCTGCTTAAATGAACTACTTATTAGCTACAAATCATAGCTTTTTGAAATGTAGGAGAATAATAAGGAATTTTCAAAGACTTAGCATTTTTTTATTTTGGTAATTATTCCTTTTAAGCACAGGAAAGCGTACTTTTAAAACTTACCTTTTCAGTGTACAGGGCATATATATAAATATATGCCTTTTCAATGTTTGCCCTTTTCTTTTGATTTTAAATTATATAGTACAGCATTATTTCAGCTGAAAGTGAATTTTTGAGTTGAGCGTGGCATTATTTCCATTTAATAAACTAACGCAATATATGCAGCTACTTACTTCCACTATGTGGAGTTTGTACCCCCAGGACTCTGTGAAAGCAAAGTTCCAGTCCGTTTTTATGTTTCTTTCCATAACATTGCTAATCGTAATGTAATTAAATTCCCCTTTCACAAGTGGCAGTAGAAGGACGTCCTGTGTGCAGTCATTAGAGAAACTGGGGTGCAGTTTTTAACAAATATTAAGAAACATTGGATATTTATTACCGAGCACAAACTCTTGAGTAGGATCTCCCTAGTGCGATTCGGGCGTGCTCCCAGGATCAGGCCAGGGGCTGATCGAAATGCTGTACCATCCCGTTCCTGGCACTAGAAGGTCTCGGGGGTGCCTATGTACCCAGGAGCTCCTGGAGTGTGCAGAAAGCAAAACTCAAGGCTGGAAAACTCCCAAGCAGAAAAACGAAACTCCTAACAACATTCATTAAGTACTTTCCAGATTACGCAGGTGCTGACGTCCAGCCTGGCCTTGAACGCCTCCAGGGATGGGGCCTCAACAACCTCTCTGGGCAACCTGTTCCAGTGCCTTAAAAACCTCAAAGTAAAAAATTTCTTCCTAATGTTTAATCTAAACCTGCCCTCTTCCAGTTTGAAGCCATTCCCCCTCGTCCTGTCACTACATACCCTAGTAACAAGTCCTTCCCCAGCTCTTCTGTAGGCCCCCTTTAGGTACTAGAAGGCCACAATAAGATCTCCCCAGAGCCTTCTCTTCTCCAGGCTAAACAGCCCCAACTCTCTCAGCCTTTCCTCATAGGAGAGGTGCTCCAGCCCTCGGATCATCCTCATGATTCTCCTCTGGACACGCTCTGGCAGGTCCATGTCCTTCTTATGTTGAGGACTCCAGAGTTGGATGCAGTACTCCAGGTGGGGTCTCACGAGAGTGGAGTAGAGGGGCAGAATCACCTCCCTTGACCTGTTGGCCACACTTCTTTTGATGCAGCCCAGGATACGGTTGGCCTTCTGGGCTGCGATCGCACATTGCTGGCTCATGCTGAGCTTTTGGTCAATCAGCACCCCCAGGTCCTTCTCCTCAGGGCTGCTCTCCAGCCAATCCCTACCAAGCCTGTATTTGTGCTTGGGATTGCCCCGACCCAGATGTAGGACCTTGCACTTGGCCTTGTTGAACTGCATGAGGTTGGCTTGGGCCCACTTCTCCAGCCTGTCCAGGTCCCTCTGGATGGCATCCCTCCCCTCCAGCGTGTGTACCTCACCAAACAGCTTGGTATCATTGGCAAACTTGCTGAGGGTGCACTCGACCCCACTGTCCATGTCCGCGACAAAGGTGTTGAATAGTACATGTCCCAGTACTGACCCCTGAGGAACGCCACTCGTCACTGCTCTCCACTTGGACATTGAGCCGTTGACCGCAACTCTTTGAGTGTGACCGTCCAGACAGTTCTTTATCCACTGAGTGGTCCATTTGTCAAATCCATGTCTCTTCAATTTAGAGAGCAGGATATTGTGTGGGTCGGTGTCAAATTTTTTGCACAAGTCCAGGTAGATGACATCAGTTGATCTTCCCTTTTCCACTGCCGCTGTAACCTGTTCTTAGAAGGCCACCAAATTTGTCGGGCATTTGTCGGCATCTTGATGAATAAACGCTTTCCTCTGTACTTCAGATCCCAACTTCATTAGCCACATTTGTAAGTGTGGCTTTTTCTCCTGTCCCACTTAAGACAATTTAAGTGATGGGTTTTCATTGGAGCATTTAATCCCATTGGCTTTACTGTGTGTTTTGTAGAATATCTAAAGGACTGTAGAAGGTTTCCTGCAAAAGGTTAGCAGTTAAGGACCATACCCACGTAATCACCAGCATCTCCCGCCCCTTCGGTGATGGGACCTTATAAACAGCTTTGCTGAGTAGGTTAAACAAACAGAGCAGATACTGGTTTTTGCTGCAGACAACTTAGAATTGACTTTCTTTTATTGAGCCTGGTCTGAGCTTCTATAAACTTTGCTCTTCATCATGCGCTCTTTTTCTCCTGGGTCTCCCACTCTATCAGCTGCTCAGAAAGTTGAGTGGCAGGACTTGTCCAACCCATGCCTGGCAGTGCTAGTTTAGCAAGTCCCCATTGGGGACTTTGTCGAATGTCAACGCATTAAGTCCCTGTGTCAGATTGACACTGGCATTCCGGCGCTCCCCTTATTGGAGACCTTCTCTGCTGAGCCTAATTAACGATTTGTATCCCAGCTGCCCAACGTGTGCCAAACCCTCTCAGAAACTCACTTGTGCTATCTGGGGTGGTGGTGGGGGGTGTCTTTCTGGATGACTACACTTTAATTTCCTTTTTTTTTTTTTTTCATATAAATATGCTTTTCTTGCTTAACAAGGAACTCTCCACAGGATCTTTTCCATTCTTTTTCCTAACGTTAATTCCTTAATTCAGGTGGCAGCTAAGATCAGTAGGCATGTTTCAAGTTTAAGCTTTTCCTACAGCTAAACTGATCAGAAGAAGCCAGACAGGGATTGACTCCGTTCAAGAAGAGACTATTAGGACTTTTTTCTGCGCAATTAAGAGGCAAGTGGGCAGGGCTTGTTTCTTACAGGCAGCCTTTGAGGGAAATACTGCCACAAGCGATGCACTTGAAGGTCTGTATGTTCTGCTGTTCCCTCTTCTTTTGTCCTTCATCTCTCAGCTCAGGTGTTTTCTCCGTGTCCATGTGTTTGATCGTGGTGCCCTTAGCTTTTACCTGGCATTCTACCAAGTTTTTCTGTCTGTCCTCGTACTAGGCTGCCCTGAGGTTGTTTAACGTGAGACAAGTGCGTTCAACCCAAAATGGACGAGGTACATTTTGCTTCATCTTGTGTCATTATCAAGCGAAAAGGTCACAGCAGCCAAAGCCATGAGATGGTGTTTGTAACGAACGACTGTATTTATAGGCGCTTATCAGGAAGGTGTCTGAGTGTATCACAGAAGAAGTGCCATGAGAATGTAAAAATCCCTGTGGAAGGGATTAGCTGATTACTGCAATTATCCTTCTACTGTCTCTGTAAGGAGGGGATGTGCTTCAGTTGCTGTTTTGCAGGTGGAGTACAAAGACACGTACAGACATGACCAGTGTTGCACAGAAAGTCTGTAGCAGAGGGAGAAATACCACTGAGATCACCTAATTTCATCAATAACACTCTTCCCAATAAGTAATAACTTTCCAGATTTTCACTCTATGGTGCTCCGATGAAATTTTAGCCAGAGCAGAAGGGTAAATCCCATATGTATACATCTATACGCGCATAGACATATATACACACATACACATATACCAGTAAAATATGTAAGTGGTAAGTAAGTTCAAAGAGATGAAGAGATTTATAGTGGCAAATTAAAATATTTATTATGGATAACTTGGCTGAGGGTGGCTAAGCAGTCATGATAACCATCTCCACACATCTGAAACATTTAAAGGAGAAGGCACAATGAGTAATGGTGGAAATATTGTGGAGAGCTGCAGAAATCCATTGGGGTGAGATTTCCCATGGCGCCTATCCTCAGTCAAGGAAAGAATATACATTTCTTACAGCAAAAGGGGGTTTAGGATGCATGGAATTTTCTCTTCCCAGTGAAGAATGTTTAGCAGAAGCAGTATTTTTGCCTATTTCCCAGTGCCAAGTGCAGCGTCAGCAGAAAACGTCTATGCATAAGAAGTACCGGAAGGGCCAATGTCTAAATTATGAGATATTGGATCAGAGTGAGTATTAAAGGAAAATCTTTAATGTACTCCCATAATGTGAACTGGCTTTGGGGAATTTACTTTTCTGGCTTCTGTTCTAAAGCTGGGTTTGTCTGGTTGAGTTTTGTTGACAGCCTGTCGAACTTCCTTTGTAGCTGAGCAATGGGAAGGCAAAGGCATCGATGCGCCCCTCTCTGTTTTGCCACTGCCGTCCAGATCTTACCAGGAAGACTTAATTTCATTTTCTAGGGAATAAAGAACGACTTCACAAAGCGATGGTGTAAAATTGTCTGATATGCCATCTGGCATTCTAGATAGCATTTGGACAATGATTTGGCCTTTCAGGGAAGATTTTATGGACAAATTAAAAAAAAAAAAAAAAGGGAAAGGTCAAAATAAAGAAGAAGAAAAGAGCAGACTGCTTATCAGTGTAAAACAAGAATCCATACAGCCTCATGTAAAAGTAGTGAAGGAAACAAAACAAACAAACAAACAAAAAAGCCACCAAACGGAGGCGATAGGTGGAATCTGTTAATAATTCAATGGGAAGATGAGGCTCCAGCTATGAGAAATTCAATTTTGTTCAACTGCAGAAAACACTCTGAACTGGCAGGCCTAGACTGATGGAAGCATTTTTTTTCTATTAACATGCGAGATAATTTTATGTAACTGTATTGGGAGACCTTCTAAGCGGAGCTGAGCATCTTAGAGCAGTACCACTTAACTTGTTTGTAGCATAATTGCATTTAGACCAAGGTCTTCTGAAGGAAATAGCTGCCTAAATTAGCATTAACTGGGTTCCTGAGGGGCTCGATGTGTTGTGGGTAGTCAATCTTGCCTCCAGAAAGGACATGTTGACACTGGAGAAGCCAGCTGCTTCTAACACACTGTATTAACTGGTTTTCCCATGTGAGGCAAATCTTGTCACCCAGGGAAGGAGAAGATTTGAGACTCTAATCAGGCAGAGCCTGGGCTTTGGTTTCCCTCCAGTTTCCATCCCTCCGGCTTTGAACGGAACTCAGATTTCTGGATGTTCCTCCAGCTTCTATTTTCACTGCGATTGGGGAAAGATGTCCCCTTTGTGGGAACATCTTTCCTTAGAGCGTGTAAATAACGCTATTGTTATAGTCCTCGGGAGGATGGGGGATGCAGCTGGGCTTGCTGACGAGTTCCTTCTCTGAGAAGAGGTGCCAGTGTGGTCCGAGTTAGTCAGCAAGTAGATGTGCTAATGGAGTTGGAGTGCAGTGCTGCGAAGCATCGTCTGGAATGGGAACCGCATCTCCTACTGGATGGTGGGACCTCAAACGCATTTGTTACAGCTGCCAAGGCGAGAGGAAGCTCTTTCTTTGTCCACATTGTGCTGGTGCTTGTTATTGAAGAAATACTTGTCAGGGATATGTAATGGACCAGATGCTCGCTGATATAAAGCACATCCCCCCGTTAACACGAACTGAGGATCTCGGCCAATGTGCTTGCAATATTATTTAGGAGTTTGCAAGTGCCTGGACACGTGTTTTATGTAGGACAGCAGGAGAGACACCTGCAACATGTTGGTTTTTTTTTCCTTTGGTTGCTTTTAACTCTTGGAAGGAAGAAACAACAGGTGGAAGTATTCTTTTGAGGTCCACAAAAATGTATGATCTTCTCTCTCAAGTGTTTTAAAATATTCGTAGTTCCAGCATTGGCTTCAGTACGTTATCAGTAATTCAGAATACTGAGTCCCTCAGGCTCAGGTCTTACTCTTCAAGAGACAGTCTGTAGTGATTCCTTGCCTTTCACAAAACGTGCAGCCATTTGATGGGAAGACAGTTTGAAACCCTTCCTCGGGTCTCTCTAAAGGATGGAAAAGGAGATGGGACAGGGTGGAGGGGATCATGGAAAAATCTGGGAAGAAGAGGACTCGCTTCTGCTCTTAGCTCAGACACATGATTAGACATACTCACTTTGTGCAAAAATGCACTGCAGTTGGTGACCTGTTGACTTCAGTGGGGTTATTCCAAGCATTGACATTTTTCCAAGCATCTTCCATGGCATCATGATCCTTTGAGTTAAGCTTTGCCTGCCTGTTAGAGAGCGGCCTGCATAATACCATACTGGAATATTATTTTAAATTTCTTGTACGTGGAAAGCTGACTTAGAGCCTTCAATGGAAGAAGCAATAGAAGTATGAAGAATATTATTAGCTCCAGAGCTGGGTTCAAGTCTTTCCCAAGATGACTTCTAACAAGTCTGTGATGATATATCAGAGAAAATTCAGTGACAGAAAAATAATTTCGATTATCTCATTTTGCTGTGGCCTGTTCCAAAATTGTATATGAATCCAGTCACATTTTAGATTGCCAACACATTCTGGTAACGCTTCAAGAATTTTTGTTAATATTGGAGCTCCTCATTTAGATCAGTAGGAGTTTTGTTTAAGGCTCCCTGACAAATGCTCTGTTTTCTGTACTGTGGAATATACAAATAGTGCAGCCCTTTTTAAGTAGAAATTATACTTTATCTCCTGGCATTATACAATATCAGATTTTTAGGTGGCCTGTAAGAAAATAACCTGATCTTTCCCTGATGATCCGTGTTTATGAAATCATCTTTACAAAACGCTACTCATCTCATCCTGTGCCTCAGTGAACTGGGAAAGCGACGTTTCTCACTTGAAGCGGGTAGACAGTGAGTGCAGTTGGGATGATTTACTCTAGCTGAGATCGGGTCCTGCACCTGTAGAAACATCGCCTTTCAATCTCTGCTCTCCAGCAGGACAGCGGTTAGGAGAATCACTCACTGGGTCACCTCAGCCTGCTGACACCACAATTTGTGGTTGCTGCTCAGAAAAATAGTTACCTTCAGTCAAAAATTGGGTTCAGACACTCTCACGGACATGCGATGCTTTGTCTTTAAAGGAAGCTCCTAAGGCAGCGGTGTGGTAATGACTTAGATGTCTGGAAACAGACTTTGGAATAAGAACCTAGAAAATCTGTCTTTGGCTTTACTGCAGATTTTCTGAGTGACCTTGGACAACAGAAAATCACTCTGTGCTTTATTTCCTCTCCCTGTAAAATACCTACCTTGGGGTATTAATCAATGTTTGTAAAGATCCTTGAAATCCGTAGATAAGAGAGCACGTTACAGAGCATAGAGTAATTGGAATAGATGTAGCCTATAAAACAGTGCAATCTACCAAACTTGGAAAGAAGACGGGAAGAAAAAGCCCATGCTGTTAGCGTGCTCAGCTCCCCAAGAAGTTCATAGGGAAGCTATCTGAACCTCACAAATTATCTGTCTCGGCTTTCCCAAGCGTGGAAGAAATGAGCTGTCAAGCCTTGGTCCGGGTGCTTCTGTGGCTTTTCTGCCTTAAATATGTCCGTGCGGTGCTTGGTAGGTTTCTGTTCTGTTTGATTCTAAAATGTGCTTTACCCTTAATTAGGGCAATATTGTCAAGACACTGTGAAACTTGGTTGTAGCAAATTCCAGTGCGACGTTGCGAACCCAAACCTCCATAGTTAATGAAGTATATGCTGTGGCAGTTGCTTTTCAAGAATAGGATAAAGGTAAACCTCTTTTTAGGTATTGAATGTTCTTACACAACTCCTAAGTCTTCAAGAGCAGCATCCCACCATCAAGACACACAGCATGGCCACCAGCTTTCCAGGACTCAAAGGCCTGGGCGTTCTAATCCATCGAATTCCCAGACATAGAAGTAGAGGAAAAACCTGAATTTGTCAAACGACTTAATATTCCTTATCACTTTTCTCCTTCTTGCAGGCACGCGTGTGTGATTCGAGGCCAGGTGATGACAGCAGATGGGACCCCTCTAGTTGGAGTGAACATCAGCTTTGTCAACAATCCTCTTTTTGGATACACAATCAGCAGACAAGACGGCAGGTAGGATGTTTTTATAGAATTTAGTCTCCAAGCAGCAGTTACGGCATTATTACCATCCACACTATAGAGAAACTCCGTCCAAGAGCACTTTTATTGTTGATGCATTTTGAAGATGTTAATGCATTATTGTTAGTTGTTACGGGGCTACATCTGGCTCGCGACTGGTCACCACCGCTGGTCCTCAGGGTTCAATCCAAGGGCCAGTCCTGTTCAACATATTTATCAACGATCTGCATGAAGGAGTTGAATGCACCATTAGGGAGTTTGCTGATGGTACCAAACTGGGAGATGCTGCTGGCTCTCTTGAGGGACAAGAGGCCTTGCGGAGGGATCTCGGTAGGTTGGAGCATTGGGCTATGATTAATGGGATGAAGTTTAACGAGTCCAAATGCCGGATCCTGCAGCTAGGACAGAGTAACACCAGGCACGAGTACAACCTGGGAGGGGGTGGCTGGAGAGAAGCCCTGCAGAAGGGGACCTAGGGCTCCACAGGAGTCAGCAGCGTGCCCCGGCACCAAGAGGGCAACCCGCATCCTGGGGGGCATCAAACACAGCACAGCCACCGGCCAAGAGAGGGCATTGTCCCACTGTATTCAGCGTTGGCACTGCCTCACCTGGAGTGCTGTGTGTGGGTCTGGGCCCCACCACTTGAGAAGGATGGGAAGGTCCTTGAGAGGAGGGCAACCCAGCTGGAGACAGGGCTGGAAGGCATGTCCTATGCGGAGTGGGTAAGGACTTTGGGCTTGTCTGGTTTGGAGAGAAGGAGGCTGAGGGGCGCCCTCATTGCTCCTACAGCTCCCTGAGGAGGGGACATGGAGAGGAGGTGCTGAGCTCTTCTCCCTGGGACCCAGTGACAGGACGTGTGGGAATGGTTCAAAGCTGCACCAGGGGAGGTTCAGACTGGACGTGAGGAAGCGTTTCTTTATGGAGAGGGTGGTCAAACACTGGAAGGTGCTTCCTAGGGAGGTGGTGGATGCCCCAAGCCTGCCAGTGTTTAAGAGGCATTTGGTCAATGCCCTTAATAAGATGCTTTAACTTTTGGTCAGTCCTGAAATAGTCAGGCAGTTGGACGAGATGGTTGTTGTTGTAGGTCCTTTCCAACTGAAAACATTCTATTCTATTCTATTCTATTCTATTCTATTCTATTCTATGCCATTCCATTCCATTCTATTCTTATTTTTGTTATTTATTGTTATTAACTTTTTGATATCATATAGAATCTTTAGCTCACAACTGAGCAATACAGTGCCCATACACATAAAGAAAAGATGTCTCCTGCTCCCAACAGCTCTATTCTTGCTAATTTATGTTGAAACGATTATGAAGAAGTCATTAAGATTACGGTTGTGTTAGAGACAAGTGCTTAAAATCTGAGCAATCACGCTCAACCAAAACAAAAGCATTGCAAATTGGGAATGTCTTTCATCTTATCTTTTGTCTGTCAGTGCTAATTGGCTCCCTTTCTTTTAAGAACAAAAAAAATGAAACATAAGGGGTTCCAGCTGCACATGCTCTACATATTGACTACTAACCACTAGCACTTAGGAGAGGATTTATAGATTTTAGCACCTCTCCAATCCACAACTTTCATTAAAGGTTTGACTTGGCCGGAGAAGCTGATGGAATTATAATGAAAGAGAGGAACATGTGCCAGCAACGTGTGCTTAACGCTGCCTCGGCCACGCTCGGGGAGTTTGCACCTACTGTAACGCTGATGGTGACTAGGAGGCTTTCGGAGTGATGCTCCACCTCTTGGATGACACAATGCTAAAATCCAGGTCATAAAGAGGCATCCTCAGAAAACTAGCTGTCTCCTTCGGAAAAGGATGCTTCTGGAGCTGGTGCCTTTGTATTGCCCGGAGCTTAGGCAAAAAGGGAGAGTGTCTTGCACATTTATGCTATGGGTATCTCTGTCAACTTTACTGAACCTACTTTGTGTGAAAGTGAGATCCAAACTGCACTCTCAAGATGGGATTGCTGTGGATATACCAGCCCAAAATCTGTGGCTGTTAGAGCAGATAAATATGCCTGCAAAATACCTGGGCAATAACACCTGCTGTAACATTTTTTCGGCTGTTTCGTTGTCATATATACAACACCGAACTACCGTGTGTAATCTTTTATTTGGATTATAAGTACTTTGAGGAAAGGACCGTCTCTTTGTCTTGCGATTGCGCTGTACCTAACGCAGAGGGGCTTTATCCTAAACTTCACCTCTAGACAGTAAAAACATCCCAGTAAACTAAAAGGGACCAGAGCACGGAGGTGAGCGCTGTTATCCGAGCTCCAGACCTTTGCAATATTTGAGTAACTGCTTCTTTCCAGTTCTTCAGTGGTGAAAGGTAAATCCCACCTGCTATAAACCAACTTCTACTGGCAGCTCAAGCCAGGGATGTGCCTTCTGCACCGTGTCCTTCCCCACCTCTGGCTGAGCAGGACACCCGGGGCGGACAGCAATGCAGCTGGAGCATCAGTATGCTCCACCAGGCATCGGTGGACTGCTGGTTCCTCAGGGCCGGCTGCCCGCCTCCAGAAGTTAAATTAGTTTCAAGGAGCTCAGTGCTGCAGTTCGCTGACTCAGCCCCCGCCAGATGCTCAGCTCCAAATGATAAAAATGACAGAGATCAGCTCTCTCGGACGAGGGAATCTGTGACCAAGTGGGATTCATCCTGAAGCTGGGATTTCTGCCGGCAGCTGCTGGTGGTCAGTCTAAGCCCTGACTGCCCAAATCAGCTCTTCTGATTACACTTTCTTCACTTTCCCCTCCAATGAATCTGCTGCTGCTGAAACCTTGTGCAGGTCTGGTGCACCACAGACATTCAGTAAATTGTCCGGTTGCAGTACTGAGACTCTTGAATCATAAAAATACCTCCCAAAACTGTCTGAGGCGTACATGCAGGTATTTTCTCAAGTGAATGGGCACAGCGGTGCATCTGTGGACTCTGGAGGTAATAAATGGACAAGTGAAAGCCCTTCTCTTAAAGAACACCAGAATCCAGCAACTTCCTCAGTGGTGAGGTCTTCTAAAAATTGCCTTGAAGTCTTTAAGAGCGTTCGAACCTAAATTAGCAGGGCATAAAATGACGTCAGACATCCCTTATTTCTAATCCTGGTCTCGCTGCTGATTTAGCGGGTAGCATTAGATGCATCTCTTAGCCTTCCTTGGCCAGCCAACCACCCTGGGAAAGGGAGATAACATTTCCTTACTGGTTGTTACAACATTTATTAGATACTGTGTTTATTTAAAAAAAAAAAAAATTCAAAATCACATAAAGAATTATTGCTATTACAATTTCTACTCTGTATTTTGATGGGTTTTGGTAATTTTCTGAATAGAGCATGACTCTTTTCTCATCGGCTTTTTCCCAGTGCAGTTTTCATGTGACTGAGTCACTTTGTTTTAAGATGTTGATGCTCTTAAGCAAGAAGTAGCTTCTCCTGAACTACAGCAGCAGACTGTGTGCCTTCCCAGTCCACAGCAGTGCGCAGTCGGACGGGGTCATCTGGACCATCTTCGGTGTCGCTCTGGTTTGGAGGAAAAATGGGAGCACACGTGCAAGCAGCTACCTCGTCCCAGGGGTTATGAGATAACGGCATAAAACTCTCTGGCTTTATTATTTGGCATATTCACCGTAGGAATGCCTATTCTTGAAAATGTGCGCTGGGTCGCCTTAAATAGATTTAGCAAATGAGTTTACTGATAGCGGGGCAATAACTGTGTTTTTAAAGTGAGGGAGATTAAAGGCAGAATTGCATCAGTTTAGCTAGATTGGTTCCTAAGCTGATTTATTGCTTCGGGTTTGGGTTTTGTGGGGGGCTTTTTTTGGCACAACCAAGTTTCAAAATGAGTCTCGTAAGTAAAATTTCAGTTTTAGAGTTACAGTGAACTGAATTTTTCACCCCTGTAAGTGGGTTCACTGTATTCCAAGTCCCTTCAAGTAGGTTTCACTCCCATGACAGTACTCAGATACGGCCTCTTAAGAGTGATGTCCTGATCCTATTTAGTCTGAGCAAAACTTTAACGTCAGGGTTTGCATGTGGTTTTAGCCCAGTTATTGGGACATGGATTTTTATCAGATAATGAGGCATAAAGATAAAATGGCAGACCCCAAACCACTCTATTGTGTGTATGACTTCTCTGTAAAGCAAAGTTAATAGATGGATCGAAGTATTGGTACTGGATTATAAACCACATTTTTAAATAAAGCTTTAAATGTGATTAAACTGGTACTTTATAAAGGCTGCAAGTCCTCAGTAGTCCCTTGTTGTAGGCACAGTGTTAATAAAACAGCAGGAAAGTCTCCAGACTTTTTTGGTATTGTGTACCTGCCATCACATTCGGCAACTTTGGCGTGGCGCTCTCAGAAAGACCAAATACATGGACTTCCAGAGCAAAGACATGAGAAAGGGTTACACTTTTCTATGTTTGGTTTGTTGTTTTTTTTTAAGCCTGCTTTGTGGATAGATAGAGAATTTCATCCATTGGCCTGTCTCTCCAGAGCCTTTTAAGAAAAACAGAACAATATGACTGTACAACAAGTATGATTTTTTTAGAGCGATAAAAAAGACATTGGAGATCAGCAGCAAAGCCAGAAATAAAATTATCTCATTCCTTCAATCCCAAGATGTTTTTGCTCTTGGTACATTTAATTTCACTAAGGGAAGCTGGGAGGAAGGCGTTTTTGGTTTGTGTTTTTCTGTTTGGTTTTGGTTTTAGCTTTTGTTCAGTTCGATGAAGTCACTTCAAAGCTGCACCTTGTGACTCTGGGAAAAACAGCTCGTGAGCGGCAATGCTTGCTAAAAAACGCGGCCCGTCCCTCTTGTGACAGCTGCTGGTGCCTGACGTGGAGGTGATGCTTTCCCTCCTGCCTCCTGTTTCAGGGGTGCAGGAGAGGGAAAGATCACATAATCACAGAATCACAGAATGGTCAGGGTTGGAAGGGACCTCTGGAGATCATTCAGTCCAACCCCCCTGCCAGAGCAGGGTCACCTACAGCAGTTGTGCAGAACAGTGTCCAGGCAGGTTTGGAATGGCTCCAGCGTGGGAGACTCCCCCACCTCTCTGGGCAGCCTGTGCCACTGCTCTGCCACCCTCACAGGAAAGAAGTCCCTCCTCATGTTTAAATGGAACTTCCTATGTTCTAGTTTGTGCCCGTTCCCTCTTGTCCTGTCACTGGGCACCACTGAAAAAAGACTTTTCCCATCCCCCTGGCACCCTCCCTTTAAGGATTTATCACCATTGATAAGTTCCCCCCTCAGTCTTCGCTTCTCCAGACTGAAAAGCCCCAAGTCCCTCAGCCTTTCCTCATAGGAAAGATGCTCCAGTCCCCTCATCATCTTAGCAGCCCTTTGCTGTCCCCTCTCCAGCAGTTCCCTGTCCTTGAACTGGGGAGCTCA
>NW_009647680.1:9636226-9636657 GCF_000708025.1 Charadrius vociferus
AGAGTAGAGGGGGAGGAGGACCTCCCTCGACCTTCTGGCCACGCTCTTGATGCCCCCCAAGATGCCATTGGCCTTCTTGGCCACCAGGGCACATTGCTGGCTCATGGTCATCCTGTTGTCCACTAGGACTCCCAGGTCCCTTTCCACAGAGCTGCTCTCCAGAGGTCAGCCCCCAACCTGTACTGGTGCATGGGGTTATTCCTCCCCAGACGCAGTACCCAACACGTGCCCTGGCTGAACTTCATTACGTTTGCTGGCACAGTGGTTGCGCCCCGCATTGCTTGCTGCTGCTTTTGCTGCTGTGACTGCTCAGTGCCGTGCAGGCAAAACCAGATTTCTCTGCCTTCTCCCCCCTCCTCTCCCTCACCCCAGCTCCTTTGCTGGCAGCAGCAGCCACCCCGGCTTTCCCAATCTCTGATGTAACGCTGGCA
>NW_009647680.1:9638724-9640480 GCF_000708025.1 Charadrius vociferus
CCTCTTGTCCTGTCACTGGGCACCACTGAAAAAAGACTTTTCCCATCCCCCTGGCACCCTCCCTTTAAGGATTTATCACCATTGATAAGTTCCCCCCTCAGTCTTCGCTTCTCCAGACTGAAAAGCCCCAAGTCCCTCAGCCTTTCCTCATAGGAAAGATGCTCCAGTCCCCTCATCATCTTAGCAGCCCTTTGCTGGACCCTCTCCAGCAGTTCCCTGTCCTTGAACTGGGGAGCTCAAAACTGGACACGATACTTCAGATGCGGCCTCACCAGGGCAGAGTAGAGGGGGAGGATGACCTCCTTCGACCTTCTGGCCACACTCTTGATGCCCCCCAAGATGCCATTGGCCTTCTTGGCCACCAGGGCACATTGCTGGCTCATGGTCATCCTGTTGTCCACTAGGACTCCCAGGTCCCTTTCCACAGAGCTGCTCTCCAGCAGGTCAGCCCCCAACCTGTACTGGTGCATGCGGTTATTCCTCCCCAGGAGCAGGACCCTACACTTGCCCATCTTGAACTTCATAGGTTCCTCTCTGCCCAACTCTCCAGCCTGTCCAGGTCAAATGTTGCCCCTCAGCAGGTTACCATCCCTGACCCAGGCTCAGCGAAGCCGAGGACCGCTCACAAAGGAGTGAAACGGAGGTGTTTCCAAATAAAATCTCTTTCCTGCTTGCCTAAAAAAAAAACTTGTTGAGCATCATTTGTAATGTTTGTTCCTTTCCTCCCGTTGCCCCATTTCGGTGCCCGGATTCGTGCAGAGCAAACTTCTCCCTCCCAGCTGAAGGGCTTGCCAAATGCTAATTGACTGTTAAAAATGTTCTCATCAGAGTACAAAGGCTGTGTGGCTTTACTGGCAGGGACCAGCACGTTACTCGTCAGGCCGTTGCAAGCCAAGCTCCATAGGTCTGGGAAGCTGATGCCCCCACTTAATTTGTCGAATAAACATCTTTAGCTTTTTAAAATGTTTTCGCCTCCCTCCTGTGGACTCAATTTAACATTCTGTCCTGAATAACTTTCTTTTCATAATTATATTTACTAAATGGCACCTAAATCTATCGGCCATAAAAAAAAAAAGGTTCTCCTGAATGATTGCTTGCCAAAGATTTATTATTTTTTTTAGACATATTTCATACCCATTATTGCTCCTCTGGGATTCTTGCAGCCAATCTGAAAGCCTCATAATTAACTTAAAAAATAATTTAAAACCCTTTTTTTCAGCTTCTTTCTTACCTTGTTGTCTAGAAGGCACATCAAGTCTGGCTTGGGGCTGTCAGAGGGCTTTCAGATCCCGGTTCTCAGGCGCAGAGAAGTACTTTAGCACATGGCCCTTAAGCACACGAGCAGATCCGCTGAAGCCAGCGAGCCCGTTCGCGTGCTTGAAATCTGGGTGAGACTGTCATACACTAGCGCCAAGTATCGGGAGTGAGAAGGAGGGATGAGAAAACTTTCTTTGCCTGAGCCACACGTTTGGCATTGCAACCGAATAGATACTGAGAAAAAAGAAAAAAAAACAACAAAGAAGCAAAAATGAGCGGTCTTCAAATTGTGCTGAAATCCCATCCTTTCTCAGTTAACACCTCTTCTCTGAGTCTATACTTAGTAGGTGCATCCTGTGGCACTTCATATACTCTCCATCTCTGACAAGTTGTGAAGTTTAAATACAAAACTAAGAAAACCCCCAAACTCCATCCTAACATCTTCACCTTAAAAGGAGGAATATTTCCCTCATCAAGGTAACACTCTTTCACACAGCTC
>NW_009647680.1:9640645-9664503 GCF_000708025.1 Charadrius vociferus
CGCTCTTTCACACAGCTCTGGGAGCTGCCTGTTATCCCGATGGAATATTATCCAATGCTAACAGAGGAGAAAAAGCCACTTGGCTGGAGATAGCATAGGGCGAAGTTGCAGACCACAGGCAGTAAGTTATCTGCCCGGTTCTGAATGATTTAAAGTCAAAAAAGACTGTGTGCTGAGTGCTGTGGGGCAGAGGCTGCCTGCATGGTGTTAATTTCTTCCCCGTGCCTCGTACAGCAGGTCCGTGACTGGGCTCCACGTGTTCCCTGGGCTGCGTTAGGTATTAGTCGGGTTAGCAGTGATGCCAAGACAATTTATATGGCAGTGTGTCAGAGAAACCGTTTCCCAAATAGCTTATTTCATCGTGTGAATCGATCCAATCTGTGACTGCGTTTGGATGATAAATACTTTTTTAAATAATAATAAAAAAAAGAAATAAAGTGAGTGTGTATGGACAAAGAACACTAGAAAAGCGCTAACAAAGATAAACATTTGCATCAGAAAAAGGAATGGGTATGTTTTTAGTACACATGGGGACAACATGCGAAGAAGCTGAGTTTGTACTCCTGCCTCTGCCTCTTGCTCTCACCCAAACAAAGCCTCTTTGGGCTGTAGGTTTTATGCTTGTAAAATGGTGCTGATAGTATTTCTTACAGTTCTTTTTCTTGGGCTCCTTGCTGGAGAATTGTTACCCACAGACAGGGTAGTACTTGCGCTAACTTTAGGTTCCGTCTCTTAAAACAGCTTCGATCTCGTTACCATTGGTGGGATCTCCATTATCCTGCACTTTGAGCGGGCTCCCTTCATCACCCAGGAGCATACGCTGTGGCTGCCGTGGGATCGCTTCTTCGTGATGGAAACCATAGTCATGAGGCACGAAGAGAACGAGATCCCAAGCTGTGACCTCAGTAACTTCGCCCGGCCCAACCCCGTGGTCTCTCCATCCCCGCTGACGGCTTTTGCAAGTTCCTGCTCGGAGAAAGGTCCTATCGTTCCCGAAATCCAGGTATGAACCCTGTGGGCCGAGGAGAAAATAATCCATCTGTGCTTCTTTTAATGCTAATAATCATTCTGTGCTTCTTTTGCCTGCTTTGAGCAACACCAGTGCAACTATTCTGTGGTTTTCTCTATTCCCCTACTTTGCTAAAAAGAAGCATTCCCTGTTTGTTGCACCATTTTCCAGGCGTTTGCCAGGAGCATTCACTCATGAGCCCACACTTATCCAGAAGGTTTCTTTTCCCTTATCCCTGAGAGATGGAGGCAAAGCGCTTGTGACCAACAGCAAAACCCAACGTTGGCTCTGCTTTGCTTTCACTCCTCATCTGTGGGAGGTGGGCCAGGACCCTCGTCTGACCCACAAGAAGCCTTCTGGAGCCCCAAACATAGAACCTATTGGAGCAGGTCCAGAGGAGAGCCACGAGGATGATCCGAGGGCTGGAGCACCTCTCCTATGAGGAGAGGCTGAGAGAGTTGGGGCTGTTCAGCCTGGAGAAGAGAAGGCTCCGGGGAGATCTTATTGCAGCCTTCCAGTACCTAAAGGGGCTCCAGGAGAGCTGGGGAGGGACTTTTTACTGGGGCATGTAGTGATAGGATGAGGGGGAATGGCTTTAAACTGGAAGAGGGCAGGTTTAGATTAGATATTAGAAAGAAGTTTTTCACTGTGAGGGTGGTGAGCCCCTGGCCCAGGTTGCCCAGAGAAGCTGTGGCTGCCCCATCCCTGGAGGTGTTCAAGGCCAGGTTGGATGGGGCTTGGAGCAACCTGGTCTGGTGGGAGGTGTCCCTGCCTATGGCAGGGGGGTTGGACTAGATGATTTTCAAGGTCCCTTCCAACCTAAACCATTCTATGATTCCATGATTCGGGCAGCCCTTTGGCATTCCACATGCCCAGAGCAAGGCTGATGGTCCTCTTAACACTCTGATGCCTTTCTTCTCTTCACGAGCAAATTTCACCCACTGGGCATTACGGACCTCAGCGGTGGAGTGTCGAACTTTCTCAGGGTTGGAAGGCGTACACCTCACCCTCCAAAACTGCTGAGATGTACAGTCAGCAAGCTGGCGAACAGCCAGCCTGCCCAGCACCAGGGTTTACTGCATTTCATGGCATTTGGGACAGATGAGCAAAGCGAGAGGGTTACTTTTAATTTCTCATCACCGTTTCCCTTTTTATTTTAAGGAAGTGTGAGTCAAATAAAGTAGGTTAACAACCTGCTGTGGCTTCAAAGTATTTTGCCAAATGGAAAGATGGGTTTTAAACTGAATTGTCCAAACAACTGAATTACTTATCTTCTGTAAAAATACTCACTGTGTTGAAATATATGGATGTAGCAGCATTCAAGCTTTCCTTTCTTGGGCATTTGTTCCCTGGGCTTTAAATGCCAGCGGTCAGAGTTATTAGTGACAAATAATAGCCTGCCAAGGTAGAAATAATAATAAGTGTAGTGAGAAATTGTGTGCTTCCTGCTTGACTCCACTGGAGTTGCTGTAACGTTAATGAGGAAGGAAGTCACTTTCTAACTTCTCATTTTAACACACCAGGTACTGAACCCAGCAACAAGTAAGGTTGTGGTGTCTTTACCTTTCCCTCTGGACTGAATACTGTGATCCTTTTTCAAACTAATTTCCAGTTACAGTCACAGCGTAATTACTAATTAAGTCCCATATATTTTGATGTCCATCGGATTGCAAATTCTTGGTTTAGTTGTCACATCTCTTTTTTTCCTAAACCAACCACCACCATGAAAGGTAACGTTCAGTGCTGCCTAGGAAAGAAGCAAATATCTGATACACTGAAGCTATAATCATAACTTCACTCGTTATTTGGTAAGATACTCATTGGATTGTGTTAATTATATCTATTGAACTAAAACATTCTAAAACTCCTCTTCAATAAGACTGAGTGTCTGTCTGTAAACTGTGAAAGCAGCCAGGGATGTAGATCATAAGCAATGATTTGATACAGTTTCTTGATTATAGATCATAGAATGGTTTGGGTGGGAAGGGACCTTTAAACGTCTTCTAATCCAACCCCCTGCAATGAGCAGGGACACCTTCAACTAGACCAGGTTGCTCAAAGCCCCGTCCAACGTGACCTGGAGTGTTTCCAAGGATGGGACATCCACAGCTTCTCTGGGCAACCTGGGCCAGTGTCTCACCACTCTCATCGTAGATGATTAGTGCCATTTGAAATATCCTGCAGAAATCGTGCTTGGCCCCCCAGCTGCCAATGATCCCCCTATCGCTGTCCTGCAGTATATCTGCCAACCCCTTGTGAATGTCACAGGTAACTTGGACATCCCAAATCACGCTGGACACCTGTAGTTGTGGAATCTAATTAAGACCTAAGTGGGATTCATTTTAAGATTATGGCACGTAAATAAGCTGTTCATGCGCAGTCATCTGGATGTGTGCTAGATGTCTGAGCTCCCATTAAAGCTGACAGAAACCTAATCAATATCATCAGCAGAGCCTACAGATCAATTAAGCTGGCCATCTTGAAGGTTTCTAGTTCCCACTGACGGTATCGGTTAGATCTCCACTGACTGTGATTGATGCTTACACACCTACCTCACATGCCCACGCTTACATGTCAACAACTGGATTTAGATGCCTTAAACTGGAATTTATCCCTACTCTTAAGTTTAGGTGGCAACACCAACCTTCTAAAGAGCCTGTCTCTGCCTGTTGGCCATGAAGAGACCTAGGCTAGTAGTTCAGAGGAGACTCCTAACTTTTAGGTTCCTAAGTTTAGATCAGATAAATCCCATAGATGATGAGCAGTACTTTTCCCATGTGCCAAATGACTGAGCTAAAACCTGTAAAACAGTATTCCACCTCAAATATTGACAAATGAAGAGTGACAAGAGTTTGTGGTGCAGCAGTATACAAGAGAATCTGATTTTATGGCAGAGTCTTGACTGTACTTCAGTTCATAAATGGATTACTTTTCATCCCTATACTGGATATCCGTACGGTAAAAAATAACCTAGCTGTCAGTTTCTGCAGCTGCGTTTTATAATACGCAGTTTTCAGTAGAGAAATGCTAAATATAAAAGGTGTGAGCACAGAGCTGGGAGGTGGTGACAAGTGGATGGCAGAGCTGGGAAAGGGATTTTAACAGGTGGGCAGATAGGAACCTCATGAGCTTCAACAAATAAATGCGCTCTCCTCTGCCTGGATTCATTCAAAACACCAAATTATACATTTTAAGTGTTTGATTCAGGTACCTAAAGACAGATTTGGTACCATTTAAGATGCCCCAAAGTGTCCCTTCAGCCTGCAGCTGTATCTTCAGAAAGGCAGAGATCTCAAGAAGGTCCGTGTCAGATCTGTCATCACCTTGCAGAGGATTTGGATACCAGAGAACATCTCAAAAGCACTAGATACCTATGTTACGGCCCCTGAATCGGGCCCTAAATGCCTTTCTTTCTCAAAATTGCTCTAAGCATCATATTAAAAAAAAAAAAAACATTGATTGTTCCCTTGTCTGCTGGTGGAGTGAAGAGTAGCTGCAAGAGAAATGC
The DNA here is from genome assembly GCF_000708025.1 of Charadrius vociferus. Lineage (NCBI taxonomy): Eukaryota > Metazoa > Chordata > Aves > Charadriiformes > Charadriidae > Charadrius > Charadrius vociferus. The sequence continues at coordinate 9,645,163 of NW_009647680.1, forward strand.
ACAACCCAGCGCACAGAAACAAGGTTTTCTACATTGTCTCATGCAAAGAGTGGAAGAATTGCTGCTAACAGGAGCACGGATCAGCACCCAGGAGCGAAGGGAACGCGGCAGTGAAAACCGCTAAATTGTGAAAATCCCTAAATTATGAAAATCCCTAGTAAGCCTGAAGGAGCAGCGCTTCTGCCTGACCAGCCCTGGGGACTGGAGCACTTTGAAAGAGCAGACGACATTGGTTAGGCTGTGATAAACCCTAAGAGCTCTCATCTGTCACAAGGACCCCACACAGAGCGTATGAATTTATCTGGTCCAAACAGCAATTATCAACTAGAAATAAGGGCACAATTCAGCCGTCATTACTTTCGGTGCATTCAGAGTATTTTAAAGCTGATTTTTCCCCTTTTCTCCCACCACTGTCCTACTGGATTATAGTCCCCCCATCAACGCCCGGCTTTGTTCCTACTTCAGCACTACTTACAAACTACAAACGCCTTTCGGATAATCTGAATTACCATTTGAACCTGCTTTTCGAGCAGACGCCTTTCAACACGGTCCCTCATGCTGCTCAGGGCTTTGGTACCACTGTGCTGACCCCTTCTCCGGAATGGAAGACGGCAGACAGATCATGACAGGGAGAAATAATTATTTCTGACAGGGATTTGAACCAGACGTTGCAAATAGGACCTCCGCGACAATTATTTCTGCCTGGCTTTCTCCTAGAGGGGTTACATCTGAAGACAGGTTTGATCCATGGGACCACCTTTACCGCGGCTTGGCTCAGCTGGGCTCTGGGTGAGCCTGGTCCCAGCCCAGCTTGTGGCTGAGCTCAGAAAATGTATTTTAAAATTCCTGGGTTTTCCCAGTTCTGTCATTTTTCAGCATCCTGAGTGCTGAGATATGTAAATTGAAAAGGCTGCGTTAGAGAAAGTAAATATTTATAAGCGCAGTGGAACAGCGCTTTAACTTCTGGCTGTGTCCGTTTGTCAAGGGCTGCGATGCTCCGAGGCTGTAAGTTATCACTTGAAAAAGTGTCAGGCCTTGGGTGAGAGCTTAGAAGAGGTCTTTTCAGGGGGCAGATTATGAGATTTGTCGTTATTTATGACCCTAACCAGAAAACTTGTAAGAGATGAGCAACTCGCCGTGCCAGGAGGAGCTGAGCAGAGGAGCCACGTACCCTGGGGGACACCAGGAGGGCTGCGATCCCTCCCTGATGGGTGGATCTCTTGACCTACCTGCCATCGAGCCTCTGTGCCCTTCATATTATGAAATCTGATTACTACTGGGGAGATATTTTCACAGCTCATTTAGGGTCCAGCGCACAGAAGTGTTTCAGAAGTGGTGTGGGAGAGAACAGTGCCAGCTGTGACCTTCCGACACATCCCATTATCAGACCACATTTTCCAGCTCACTGCTAAGCTTCTACCTTCATCTTTCAAACTTTGCCAAAGGCTGCCGGCTTGTGCTGAAGGTGTCCATGTTGAGTGCTTCCCTAAGAGTGACGTTTTTTGGAAAGTGACAATTGATTTTTATTTTTTTTCCTAAGACTTAAGAAAGAAATGCCCTTTTTCATCAGTATTTTGCATGGGAGAATCAGGATGGTGTTGGGGATGTACACTGTATCTCTTTCCAGAAAATTTCCCTGCTTTTCTCCAACTTAAAACAAAAAAAAGAAAATTTAAGATCTGCTTATACTTGAGCAGGTGAATTAGCTGAAAATCCCATCTTTACTGAGACTTCTCTATTCTCAAAGCAGAACAGGGGCAGACAAAACTTCTCCTCCTGTTTCTCCAGTCTTTTGTGAGATTTTGTACCGGAACGGAGACCTGTGAGATAGAGGCAGATCAGAGCTGAGGTAGGAGACGACAGATGGGCAAGTCAGAGGAGGGAGGGTGGAAGCAGGATTCACTGGTGACATGGAGAGAACATCAGGTTATGATCAGGGCCAGGGAACAACCATAAGGATACAGGCCAAGTAGGGCTAGATGTTTTACTGGGAAAAAGAAGCCAGGAGACAAAACTCAGCAGCCATCGAAACCTCCCGAGATAGAAGAGAGAAAATGGGAGCTAAACTGATGGGCTGGAATCATCTCAGACCCAAAGCTCCTTTCACCACAGGTCCTGGGACTCCTTTTAACCAGAAAATCCCATTGTAAACACTGACTTAAATGTGAGACTTTGGTCTCCTGTTCTCCCATGTAACAGAGATGGAGAAAGAGGGGGACGTTCCCTGGCTTCCACAACTAACCCTATAAATTACGTGTATGATTTCATACTTGATGCCTACTCGGTGGGCTTTTTTAGACATGTCTACCAGAGCTTTTATAAAGGTGTGTTTGATAAATTACAGTTTCACTGCCTTTTCCTGTCTGCTCGCTGCTGATTTAACACCTCCTGGATTGCTTTTCCACAGGCTCTACAGGAGGAGATTAACGTTTCCGGTAGTAAAATAAAAGTGAGTTACCTGAGCAGTCGCACAGCTGGCTACAAATCAGTCCTGAGGATCAGCATGACCCACCCCACCATCCCCTTCAACCTCATGAAAGTCCACCTCATGGTGGCCGTCGAGGGACGCCTCTTCAGAAAGTGGTTTGCAGCTGCTCCAGACCTGTCCTATTATTTCATCTGGGACAAGACAGACGTCTACAGCCAGAAGGTGTATGGGCTTTCAGAAGCTTTCGGTAAGTGACCCCCAGGGTTTGCATCTCTTTTTAGAAGCAGCGAAGTGGCAAGACACAGACCTTGTCCTGGATCAGTCTGGTCCAACCGCTGACACAGAAGATGTTCCCTGCTGGTTGACTGGAGAGGATTGGGCCCAGCTGTTCCGACAGCACACGTTTCCCCAACAGATGAATACTTATCTGTTCTCTGGCTCATGGCCCAGTGCGTACATCCTGAGCTGCTCCCATGGTATTCATATAGAAGGAATGAACTGGGAGGAGAGACGTTTGGTTCCCGCTCACCCACAGCCAAGAGCTGTCAGCACCGCTTTGAAAGAAATCCCTACAACTGAGCCCTGATCTCTGCTCCTCCTTGTGCCCGACTTTCAGGATTGCTCTAACCTTAGTTTCCCCTTCTTTACCCATTCAAGAACACCATCGCAAACTGGGGTGTGATGGTCTTCTCTCTTGTACCTTGTGCGTTCATTTACATGACCTGTAAGGACATGGACCTGCTTGGAGCATGTCCAGAACAGAGCCACAAGGATGATCCGAGGGCTGGAGCACCTCTCCTATGAGGAGAGGCTGAGAGAGTTGGGGCTGTTCAGCCTGGAGAAGAGAAGGCTCCAGGGAGATCTTACTGCGGCCTTCCAGTACCTAAAGGGGGCCTACAGGAGAGCTGGGGAAGGACTTTTTACAAGGGCATGAAGTGATAGGACAAGGGGGAATGGCTTTAAACTGGAAGAGGGCAGGTTTAGATTAAACATTAGGAAGAAGTTTTTCACTTTAAGGGTGGTGAGGCACTGGAACAGGTTGCCCAGAGAGGTTGTTGAGGCCCCATCCCTGGAGGTGTTGAAGGCCAGGCTGGACGTGGCCTTGGGCAACCTGGTGTGGTGGGAGGTGTCCCTGCCCATGGCAGGGGTGTTGGAACTCGATGATCTTCAAGGTCTCTTCCAACCTAAACCATTCTATGATTCTATGATCTGCAAAAGACTGTCAGGAGCTGCGAGGCAGAGAATAGGAAGGGTCTGCATACTCGAAGTGCCACATCCCCAGCATTAAGCATTGTGGTCCGTGCCACCCACCCAAGAGGGGCAGAAGCTGAAGTCCATGGTGGGGTGGGAAGCTGTGCAAAGACACGCTTCATTCCTCTTCCTGTTCCCATCTCACCCTGGAGCCCTGTGCGGTGGTGGTAGAGGGAAGGAGGTACTTTGAGTGTGTAGTGAGCAGAGGCGATGCAGCTCTGCAGCGATTGCTTCCCATCTGATCAACAACCAGCGGACGTTCAGTTACAGGTCCTCAACAGAGTCTAAACTAGACCTTTCAGGCTGCCAAGGAAATGGAGCCTTTGTTGGCAGAAGGGTGGTTCGCTGATGCCTCATAGCCCAGCTGAAGACAAGTCTCTTTAAAGCAGCTGTAGGGTGCTTTGTTTTTTAGGAGGAAGGGCGGCCACCTTCCTCTCACTCAGGCTCAGCTGCCTTGAGCAGGTTGGATGATACAACCTGCTGAGCCTTACCTGGTTTGGAGTCCACACTGAGAAACGTGTCCTGGTAGCATATCCCGAAAGGCTACGTTTCCGTGCTGTTTAAGATGCTACATCAGCAGTGGGCCTCGTAGTGCTCCATGATGCAGCTCTGCAGCACCAGAGTACTCAAGCAGGTCTGAGGACATCTGCATTTAGGTTTTCAAAGATCTCCACCTCTAGAACGGTGGAAAATATCAAGCCTTCATTTCCTAAATGACATCTTCCTCTGATACTGTCTGATTCTGCAAAAGGCTGCATTTGATGAGGGATCCCGAGTTCACTCAGTGCTCAGCACTTTTCAAGGAGGCCGGGAAACTTGTAAGATCAGACTTTTATTTTTATCTAGTAAAAAAAAGAAAAAAGTGAGCTATGTAATAGCTTTTCATTTGTGTAGAACTTGCAGTTCTGCTCTGCTTCAGCTGTTAGTGCTGAAAAGATCAGGTAGGGCAGAAGAAAAGCAGACCAATGAAACCGGTCCTGCTTTTTCTGAGAAAATCATAAAGGGCACATTATCCTGTCAAAAACATGATTTTCCTTCTACGGATATCAATTTACTCTTAAGCAACTCCAACGTGTTCAGCGGAGTTGCTCCTGAAAGGCTCTGATTAGACATCCCGGCAAGCAAACCCTTTTGACGTTCACAATGACCACAAGTCAAACTGGTGTAAGAGTGCCGGCTCTGAGGGACTTGCTGCCCCGTGCCTCATTTGTGTAACTCTTCACTTTCCAAGAAAGGCCAGGATTTTTAGCAAGTTCCTGAGATGCAGTCTTCTATCAAAAATAGTAGACAGCAGTAAAATGCTCCCATTTAGGAGTCCAGCGGTGGTGTACACTCTTAGATACCTATTGTTTTAAAATACGTCTTTAAAACAGTGGCTTTTAAATATTTAGCACATTTGCCCAACATCTACAACTGCGTTGACCTTTTTAAAGGCAGGATTGCCTTTGAAGAGAAAAATATTAGGACTCTGCATTATGATGATGACATTTTAAATGAAATTGGCAGTTGCCTCTAGAAACGGTCTTACCCCCGCTCGGTTGAAACTCTGTGTGTGCTCACTGTGCATTTCTGGATTACTCATCTCGGGGGGTCTTTTGTTTCTCTCTCGTTCATAGTTTCAGTAGGTTATGAGTATGAATCCTGTCCCGACTTGATCCTGTGGGAGAAGAGGACGGCTGTGCTTCAGGGTTATGAAATTGATGCTTCCAAACTTGGAGGATGGTCCCTGGACAAACACCATGCCCTCAACATACAAAGCGGTAAGCTGTCTGTAGCGCAGGGTGGGAATAATGCGGTTTTGAGAGGCTCAGTTGCTTCTTATGGCAAAGAATTTGAGAAAAGGAAAGGAAAGAAACCTGACCAACACATGTACTCTCTGTATATCTACTAACCTACATTTAAAAGCAATTTGGTGTGTGTAAATGCAAAAGAAGCTGGCCATCATGAAGTAGTTGAATATCAGCATGTCTAACTTTGTAGTGTCTTAAAAGAAGGATATTAACAAGGAAAACATTCCTAAAATAACAAAGGGGAGCCTGTTCAGATCGGACCTACCAGTGAGCATAAATCCACCCAGATGCATCCTCCAGCATGTGAGTGTACTTGCAGAAACAAAAGGCTTCATGGGTCCTAAGGGAAAATGGAAGGTGCCAGAGTCCTTGAAGGCTGCTCAGAACTGCAGCAGGGAGGCTTGAAAGCGGATCGGAACATGTTCAAAAGGTGGAAGCGCTGTGTCCCTCTGGATGAGAGCAGTGGTAGGGGAGCAAACATGTAATTCAGCCCACAGCACTGCTGAAAACACTACACTTCCAGGGAACATAAGCAGAGCTCCTCTAAAGCTTTGCATATGAAACATGTCTCTAGAGAATGCACCATGGTCCTCCTGCCCCCTACCTTTCCATGAGCTATGTAATTTCTTTTTTTACCTGGTAGGCTGCAAATTACAGGGCAAGGGGGGACAGAAAGGGCAGGTGAAAATTCATGAGATGCTGAAAAGTGTATTTCCTTCAAAGGTAAAGACAGTCTTGTTCTCCCTACGTACTTTTGTTCTGCAGGAAAGGTAATGAGGCTATAAAAAATACTTCAGGTAAGGGGCTCCTCATTTGAAACCATCACAAAACAACACTATGAAAGATGATAAACCTCCTTGTTACTTGACAAATTCCCCAGCTGGCATCTGGCGTTGCCAGTTTGCGCTCCCTTTGGTCGCAGTTGCACTGTCTCTCTTTAATTTCCTTATTACTGTTTTCTCTCTCTAGGCATCTTGCATAAAGGAAACGGGGAAAACCAGTTTATTTCCCAGCAGCCGCCTGTAATTGGAAGCATCATGGGCAACGGCCGCAGGCGTAGCATTTCTTGTCCAAGCTGCAATGGTCTTGCAGACGGGAACAAACTCCTGGCTCCTGTTGCCCTAACATGTGGGTCCGATGGAAGTCTTTATGTCGGAGATTTCAACTACATCCGAAGGATCTTTCCCTCCGGCAATGTGACCAACATACTGGAGCTGAGGTACACTGTGCTGAATGTGGCCCTTATAATTATGCCCTTAAGTTCTGCAGAAATCTTATGTACCCAAAAGGAAAATAAGCAAAACTCTTAAAAAAAAAAACCCCAACCCACAGCAAATGAGAAAAAAAAAAAAAAAAAGCTGTTCAGATTTGCCTCTTCTGCAACTCTGCTGACTTTGATTTACACCAGAGAAACACAGGCCTAAACAGTTCTTCCAAAACTGAATCACACACCAAAACTATTGACACATTTCTGTGCCGTTAAATCCAACTGTGTTGCGATCTGCCTTTTGCTTTAGGTAGAGACCAGTGGGAATTCTTAAAATTAACCATCAGCCTCTGAGATAACCTAAACTTGGAAGGACACAGGACTGATGATGGTATGTAGAGGTGAATCAGGACAGGTGATCATTCATAATTAAGAGAGGATGATCACCGAGGGACTCACAGACTGGGTTTTTCTAGTTGGGTTTTTTTGGAACAAACGTATCAGCCCCCCTCAGTGAACATATAGATGGATCACCTGAAAGTAAGTGAAGTGTTTCCTTTTAACCCCAAATAACAAAGGAAAAAAATATATGAGGAGAAATAGGGAGGCTTGGGAAGGAACATCCGTTAAAAACAAGGAAGGGGAGGGAAAGGTATAGATTTGTCACAAGTTCTGAGGAAACGAAATAGTTTGTGACTGAATTTTAATTTCAAATTGACGTCACTGGGGATATCTTTCCTCTCTAAAATTTCCACAACAAATACAATTACCCCCTTCAAAGCACCAGGGCCTGATTCTGAACTCTGTGACCAGATGAGACTCGCTCCAGGAAAGTCAATAGAATTAAACTGGCATTTGTGAATGAGGCTTCTCTGCTTGAAGGACCTGACCCAAAGCCCTGAGAGGTCGATGTGAGGACAGCATGGTAGGAAGGTTCACATTCCCATTTACCTCTCAAGATCTGGCCTGAAAGCGAGAATCTTCCAGAATGTAAGAACCTCCTTGCTCTACTCAGATTTAATGTCCTGACTCCTGGGGACAAAAGTAAGGCTCCTTTTCTGCAAGGACTGCCATGTAGAAGGTTACTAGACAGCTCACCAGAGCAGCAGGGTCCCGTACAGCATCGCTTTGTATTCCCATTTGCTCCACAACGCCACAGGTAAAAATGAAAGAGGTGATCTGCAGCAAAACTGGTGCGAGATCCCATTAATTCCTCATTTTCAAACCTGCCACAGTCATTAGACCTTGTGAAGGTCATCTTTGGCACGCAGACGCATTGTCCTAGATCATGGCATGTGAGAGAAGATGCCCAGACAGCCGCCACAAGGCTGGCGCTTAGGGAATAGCTGTCTTGGTGTGCTCACAGGGTGACAAGGAAATCAGGAGGAGTCATTGGATTCGGAAGCCCACAGTGAGATGTTTACAGTCACATCTCAGAGGGTTGGGAGACCTTTTGAGTAAATAAGCAAAAACCTGATTCTCGCTATTCTGTTACGTGAGATACGAGAACATAATATCTCTCATTGTTTGCAAGGTGGGAAGCTGGGCTAAATCTTCAGACCTGGTCCCCGTTAGAGAATGTAATATTCTTCCAGTGCCAGAAAGTTATTTTAACGACCAAAGGTGAGATTTCCAGAAGAGCCTAGGTGATTCGGGGCCCGAATCCCGTTGCAACTGAGTGGGATTAATATCTCATTCCCAGAAGTACGATTTTGAAAACCCGATCCCTGTTTCATTGTCGGTGGAAATACCAGACCCAGCGGAGGTTTTGCAGAGTATTTCCTGATTGGAAAGGAGAAAATTGGAAGCCTTGACAGAGTAGCCTTGCTGCCTTTTGTGTAGAGCCACAGAGTTAAATTTACTCCAGAGTTAAATCTGCTGGAACGATTGCTGCTTCATCTGTGCAAACACTTAGCTTACTGGATCTAATAAACATTTCTTCACTCTGGTGTGCTGTAAAGTAAGTGGGTTCAGATGCCGGCTGCCTAAAAGCCATTGCTTTTGGACTAAATGGAGTTTGCTTGTGTCTTCTCAAATCAGCATCTCCTTGGAGATTAACACCCTCGCTATTTGGCTTTTGGGTTTTGTTTTGGGGAGGAGGGGGTTGAGTGTAGTGGTCTGTTGCAGAGAGGAAAGCAAATGCATCGTGGGTCGCAGACAACCCCAGCTGAGTATGTAACGAGACCCATGAAAATGTCCAGCTCGGCATAATTTCAGTCCTCTGGGCGAGAGTTCACGAGGTTATGGCAATGAACTGCCACCCGTAACTGTGCCACTGTTAAGTCACCTTTGTAAATCACGAGGTATTGCTTTCACCGAAAAAACCTGTAAAGATATCTGCATCTACATGTATTTAGCTCAGTGCTGCTCTGAATGATAAAGTCTGCCTGGTCCTATCTCCTGCGTGAGTGAGTAACTCCAGGCAGGTGAGATCACACTGCCTTTGTGATGTGCAGCGGTACCTAAGCGAGCTCACTGCCAAGTAATATCCAATATAAAATATATCAGTGTCATTCCAGCTAAGTCTTTATTTATTATTGCATTGTATGATACGGTTACTGTCAAGTTTTCAATCTGCTAATAATGCATCGAACTGAGCTGCTAACACCTCATTCTTTCTTCTATTCCCTGCTTTCCTGTCTTCTGTCAGAAATAAAGATTTCAGACATAGGTAAGCCAACCAGTGGAGAATTCTTATGCCGCTCCCTGTCTTGTTGCATGTTGTTCCACAGTGAGCCACAAGTGCCATTTCCAGACGATTCAATAGCAAATGAAGCTGGCGGGATTAAAACTGGCGGAGGCAATCAGTCATCAGAACTGGGAGCCATTAATCACAGAGCGGAGTCGCGCAGACTTCTGCATGAGCCGTTATAGCTGTAGACGGGGGAAGCACAGGCACGAGAAGCGGGGTAACGAGAGGAGGAGGAGGAGGGTGGAAGGAAAATCGGGTGGGAATTACCCAAGAAAGTAAAACGGGGACGACGTCAGGATACAGGTCACTGGAACAGCTGTGATGGAAAAATAATTCTCCTATGGGGAAATGTCTTCTTTTTGAGTGTGGGTAGTGGAACAGGCGTAGTGAAGGGCCAGAGGTACCCCGGCATCACCCGTGTAGGAAAGTAAGTGTTTGTAACTCCTTGTCAGCCTGAGCTCTTCGTGGCGAGCCTTCGCGTTCTGTGGAAGTACGTCAGGCTCAGGTAGGAGGTAGTGCGACTCAGAACCTGAGCCGGGAAATGCAATAAAAAACGAGAAAGAGTAATGACAAGAAAACAAGATGAAAGAGAGACTCCTCAATTGGAGCTTTGTCACTAAGAATATTTGTCATTTGGGTTCACTGGAGTTTCAGCGGGTTTGATCCAATCAGTTGCATTCGGGAAGATGTGAACCTGCTGTTACTGTCTGTGTTTGCAAGGACTTCTCTGGCTCTGACAAGTTTCCCATCCTTCTCCCCGGTCTCTTTCTAAATTAGAAGCTCAGACTGGGGAGTTGGGATGGGGTTTTTTTTGTTTGGTTTTCTTTTTGGATTTGGGATTGGGGATTTTTCTTGCTCCGTGCTTTTTATTTACTGTTTCTTTGACTTCATAGAGGCTGTGCAAAACCAGAAATGTTCATTTTATCTGCATGCCTGGAAATGCAATAGAGTAGAAACTGTTTTTTTGTCTTATTGCCAGAACATTAACGAAGGGCTGAGCTTCACCAGCATAATGGACTGGCCCAAAGCGTCTATTAGCAGGGCTGGGAGGTTGGTACACCAGACCTCTGCGCTGACTGCCTTCATCAGGCTGAGTTCCAGCCCCCCAGCTCCTCCTTCACATCATTTGAAGGCAATTGAAAAACTCATTTCTCTTTGGAACAGCCAGGTTGTGTCCTTAATGCCCCAGAAATCCACAGCCACTAAAGTGCACCTGCTTTGACAGTGAAGGGCAGCAGCTGAATACCTGTTACAAGAAGAGCTTTTATATATGAAGGCAATAACTGGGTGAAGATATATGGACTGGCCATAAGTGCTGCAGATGCCACCAGAGCCTTACAAAGTTGGCAGGGCTTCAGCCTTTAGGCAATTCCTAAAATCTAAGAAATGAAACGAAAGCAAGGCAAGGCATGCCTGCTTCAATGCAGTCCAGAGGGGACCAGCGAGGGAGGAAGGAGCTGAGGAGCTCTAGATCAAATATTCCCATCTGTGACTACGTTAAGGGAGTCATCCATCTGAGTTAGCAGCTGTTCTCTGTCATTTGCCGTAATACTTCTTGTTAGGAAGCCTCATCGTTCCTGAGCCGCAGGGAAATGAGTGGGTGTAGTCTTAGCTAAAGCTCCAGTGCTTTGAGTTCCAGAAAGTCCTAAGCTTGACACCGTTGACAAGCAACAGTTGCAAAGGGTGAGATCCACAGGACTGAGTCTTAGTGGTTTGGAAAAGCTGCAATCCATATGCAAAAGCTTCCTCACTTCAGGGGAGAGGATTCCTCCCCACAACGTAGCCTGTGGTGAGCTTCATCTCCAGAGGTTCTGGAGCTACCAAGAGGCTCAGCCCTACAGCACAGCATAGGTAGCCAAGGTCTAACTCTACAACAGCCAAAACAGCTGTGTGTCAGCATGGGGGATGTCAGCTAAGCCAAAAAGCATCACCAAATCGTGATGCCTCCCAATTTTACACCCATCTGTCATACAGTAATAGATTAATACGAACTTACTCCAGTATGTCTGTGTATGGACCTGTCTTGATGGGCTTATAGAAGCTAAGGAGTTTTTCCAAGCATGGCAATAATAATTTGCAGTTAATTATCTTTTCTCTGCAGGAACATGGAGGGCAGTGAGGCATTTCTGTCTAGTAAATATGCAAAAAGTGGCCACACTTAGCTATGCTCTTCCTTTCTTGTTTCCATTTGTATCTTAGAAAGACAAATCTACAATTAGTGGCAAAGAGAGGTATCTCAGAAAACTGCTGTAGGATCAGATCAAAAGTCCTTTGCAGTCCCTGGGTTGGCTTATGGCATTGCTGTGAAGTTTTATTATCCAGCCTGTGACACTAGAAGAGCTTTGGGCATCACACACAAACTGCAAACACTAAAAGGCCAAGTGTAAATTCAGCTCAGTGCACTGTGTGGCCTCCTTATGTATTAATCTATTGAATGTCACCCAGGGAAAAAAAGACCAGTACTTCACACAAGCTATAATAAAATCCTCTGTGAGCTGCAGGGTGCTTAGCATGGAGCCATGGAAACACAGCCCCGACGAACAAAAAACGCTTGGCTGAAAGAATTCGGTTGTTCTTTAGTCACCAGCAAATGCATGTGGCCTGCAAGGCTCGGAGGGGAAGAGGGCAGCTGGCACAGAAAGTTTGACAGAGGCAGTTTCGTATCCTTAAACAGAGCCATCAGATCCAAAGGAGCCCCAGGGGTTTATTCAGATCAGCTGTTACGGGTAACTAACTTTGGTGCTGTGATTGCTCCTGTCTGTTGACCACCGTGGGAGCCAGAGCCATGCTGTTACCATTGACAGGAGTTGTGCTTTAGAGGAGGTGGTAGATGCCCTTTCATTTGAGAAACTAAGATGCAGTTCATCTTGTAAGATAAATGTTGAAAGTAAGTCAAACGGAGGATACCCCCAAAGATGCTTTTTTTTTTCTCCACTGCCTATAAAGGGAGTCAAGGCAGCCAGCTCAGATGTAAGCATCTAAAGCTTGGTGAGATGAGTCCCCTGGCTTTGAGCAGAAGCCAATGACAAGGAGCAGTCTGCTCAGCTGACTGTTTTATAGGTAACCTGCTGAAACCAGGGACCATCTCCTTTTTCTCATCTTTATGTCTTAGAGACTGCCTTCCCACTCTGGAGCAGGAGGTTCCTTCTTCAGACTCCTCCAAAACGTGGGCTCTGGGCCCAAGAGGATAATATCAACCTTTGCTTAAGGCCTGTGCACCTATTATAGTACTGCATAGAATCATAGACTTATCTAGGTTGGAAGGGACCTTTAAGATCTATTGACCTAACCTACTGACCTAACACTGCCAAAACCACCACTAAACCATGTCCCTCAGCACCACGTTTGCACGTCTTTTAAATAGCTCCAGAGATGGCAACTCCACCACTTCCCCGGACAGCCTGTTCCAATTCTTCACAACCCTTTCTGTGAAGAAATTTTCCCTAATATCCAATCTAAACCTCCCCTGGCACAACCTGAGGCCATTTCTTTTTGGCCTATCGCTTGTTACTTGGGAGAAGAGACCGACCCCCCTCGCTACACCCTCCTTTCAGGGAGCTGTAGAGAACGAGAAGGTCTCCCCTCAGCCTCCTTTTCTCCAGGCTGAACAACCCCGCTCCTCATCAGACTTGTGCTCCAGACCACTCACCAGCTCCATTGCCCTTCTCTGGACACGCTCCAACACCTCAGTGTTTGAAGCAATCCACATGAGTGCCACCTGTCTGCCTATCCACCCAGCTTTTTATCACTTTCCTTCCTCGTGCCTTTGCGTAAGGAGTCACGAGAAGCATAAGCACTTTAAGATGGAGTTTGAATCTCTTACCACTTCTGCAGTGCTCCCCAAATGGCGCTGGCGCTATCCCACCCAAATAATGAGAACGAAGAAAGCAAAGGGCCAAGGCAGATGTATGGGAGAGCCTATATGGAACCCCAAACAACTGGGATCGCTGTGGACTTTGAAGATTTCCCTGTGCTTTCCCAGTGCGACACTGTGTCACAGGCATACAGGGAAACCATCTCACCTCCATTTCACTTCACTCTGCAGAACTTCTGCTTATGAAACTGTCCTTGTCCCCAGTGACTGCAGCATCATGCCCACTAAAACCCACTAAAGTGTCTGCTCTTGGCTAGGGACCAGCCCACCCCATCGCTGCCACTTTGGTCGGTTGCTTCAGGGAATTAAAATGTCGATGCAGTGCTCAGGGTTTCTTCTAAAAAAACCTTAATAGCGAAAGGAACGCTCGGAATGGGAAATCAGCTCTTCACCCGCAGCCCTTTCCTAGCGGTGGTGTCAATATGGGGGATAAATGTTCTGAGACTACAAATACTGTAACTGATTAAGTCTTCTGAATAGTAAAAAGTCCCATCTTTTGTTTTGGTCCGTTAGCTAACAAAGCAATGAGACAGGATGAAAGGAGAAAAAAAAAAAAAAATCTCCTCTGTTTCGCCCCAGGCACATCTATTTCAGTTGTTGTTCAGTTCAGTCCAATTTGCCACTTGGATTTGCCTATTGATCGTGGCTTTCCATAAAAAGCAGAGCCTCAGTGTTCCTGGCTCCAGTGCTCACGCATTGTCGCAGATGAAGGGAAGCAGTTTGGGAACTTTTACATTCCTAATGTATGTTTATGTAGCATCCCTCATCCTGAAGTATCTTCAAGTGTTAAACAAAAGCGTCAGTGTATAACGCTTTGCGATTCATGCCAGGGCAGAGCATGACACCTTCTCGGTACAGGGGTGAAAACTGGTGGCAGAGGCCGGGGGCGGGGAGGGGGTTAAATTCAAACTTGATCATTTTTAGCAGTTTGTGCTTTACCATCCTTGCTCCAAAGCATTCCAGGTTAAATACTCCATTGCCTGAGCCATCCCAGGGGCTTCCACCCACAGAAGCCCTGCGCGTGGCGTGGTGTGTAGGAAACCACGATATACCATGCTCGTAACAATGCAAAGTCTGGCCGATAAAAATGAACCAGCGCTTCCTATCGCTCACATGGAGCCCTGCAGCACAAAAGGTATAGTTTGTGTTGGGGCTGCCAATACCATTAATTACATTACATTTAGAAAAGCAATTGTATGTCTTAGGGGAGTTTTGCTGTCAGCTCACCGGGGGAAATCCAGAACAGGTTTTAAGCGACCCAAGATTATGACCATACCACGGGGAGAGTAATCAATGTGCGTTTCTACCTCTTCCAAAGCACATTTGGTAGTAGAGGTGTGTGTGCCTCCGTATGCAGAGGATTAAAAGTTTAACCAGTTAATTTGTTGATGATTATGCACTTTGAAGTCACCCCTACTTTTCTGCAGCATCTATGTTCAGGACCTCATTAATAAAACTAAACTTGGGTTGCCAGCAGCTGCTCAAAATATTACCTTAATATGACAGTTTTACTACTTAGTCAGTAAATTTAGGTGGGAAGTACCATTCAGCTTTTTTGCTGGGTGAATGCTTTGCTTTTACCTGGTTCTCTGATCCGTGGTTAAAAGAAACCAGCATTGGTTTCAGTGTCCATTCTGTACAGGAGCTGGGATTAGAAACTAGTTTAAGATCTCTCTCTTCCGCTCAAGGTTGTAATCAATAATACAATCCACCAGAGCGAGGCTATCAAATCCAAAAATAAATTACAATGATAGTGCTGAGAGAGGGGAGAAGGAAACTCCAGTTCTGGTACTGTTTTTCTCTATCTTTGGGAGAGTCATTTGCCTTTGCTCATCTGCAAATGGGCTGCTGTAAGACTCTGAGAGCTCTCTGTGCTTTCCAGGCGAAGGTGCTAAAGAGTTGCAAAGTGTCATTAAAAATCATCATAGAATCATAGAATGGTTTGGGTTGGAAGGGAACTTAAAGATCATCCAGTTCCAACCCCCCTGACACGGGCAGGGACACCTCCCACCAGACCAGGTTGCTCAAAGCCCCATCCAACCTGGCCTTGAACTCCTCCAGGGATGGGGCAGCCACAGCTTCTCTGGGCAACCTGGGCCAGGGGCTCACCACCCTCAGAGTGAAAAATTTCTTCCTAATATCTAATCTGAATCTGCCCTCTTCCAGTTTGAAAGCCATTCCCCCTCATCCTATCACTACATGACCTAGTAAAAAGTCCCTCCCCAGCTCTCCTGTAGTCCCTTCAGGTACTGGAAGGCCACAATAAGATCTCCCCAGAGCCTTCTCTTCTTCAGGCTGAACAGCCCCAGCTCTCTGAGCCTGTCCTCCCAGCAGAGGTGCTCCAGCCCTCGGATCGTCTTTGTGGCCTCCTCTGTACCCACTCCAACAGGTCCATGTCAGCAGGAAATGCAAGGCCCTGATCAAAATGGATGATGGATTCCCACAGGGAGCTTCTTCCACCGGGGTTGAAGGCACTTGCTTAGCGTGAGTGACATGCAGGTAAATGAAATAATACCCTACCAGCCTACTGTCGTTGGAAAGGAATACAGATGGAGACTGAACTGTCAGGCTGGAGCTGTCTTGAAGGTCAGAGCATTTTATTTAGCAAGAATCAGTGTCATTTGTGGAGATGAAATCTTTTCAGAATTTAATAGGATAATTCACAAGGGATATTCCAGAATAAATCAGAAAGGCTTTTTTTTTTTTTTTCCCATAAGTATTAAGTAATTTGAATGAAGAACCAACTTACAGGTTTTTTAAGCAGAGAATAATTCAGTAGTTTTTATGTGTCTGAAGAGGGGTTAATTTTTCTAACATAAAGGTTGAAGGAGAGAGGAAATTTCTTATTATGAGGGATAGAGTCAACTGTGATCGACACTCAGGTTTCTAACCAGCTTCTCCTGGAACAATTCCATTAAGTGCAAAATTGTGAACTATGGCCCATACGTTTATTATGGATTCTTGAGACCTGATGATTTTGGACAGCTTGAAGGTGTTCTGGAGAAAAGCAGAAACTTTTTCCTACTTGTTCTAATTACTACTTAGCCTTTCTTGGAAGGAAGGAGCCCTGTGTTCAGGCAGCAGGTGTTACAAGTTAAATCCATTGGTTTCAGGCTTAGAAGAGGTGCAGCTCAATACACACACTAGTAGTAAACACTTAATTTTAATAAAGAAGTTAATAAGATTAATATCTATATTAAACTACAGATAGAATCCCTGAAAGAATTTTTTTAATTGTGTCTAAATTAATCTGATTGTTTTTTCTGGCCGGCCCCACCAAATGGTTTCCATAAAGTGGATGCTAGTTTATTAATTTCTTCAGTCTTGGGTTCATTTGGTGTGGTAGTCATGGAGCTAAAAACGTTATCTTTCTGTCTGCTCACCCCAGTTTCCCAGCCAGCCTCTCTAGTTTTCATGGAAGAAGTGGGTGAACGGGGTTTAACAGGGGACTGACGTTTGGGTTCCTCAGCCCTCCTCCTGGTTCATGTTTTACTTAGGGCAAAATGTGACGTTCTAAGGACAATTTTGTTTCTCTCTACATTGAGGTCCAGCTGAAATTCAGAGGCAGGACTTCCCCTAATCTCCACAAGGGCAGGATGGGACTCTGGGGTCTTTGCTGGAGTCAGGAAGAGCACCAGATAAGCCTTGGTCTTCACAAGTTTATCTTCAAGTGCTTTATATTGGGAGTCTGCTTTTGGGTGTATTGTGCTTTCCCTTCACTTTCTGGCACGGCACTAACCCCAGTTTCAGGACTACATCTATATTAAGTAAATTAAGCACGCTCAGGCACTGGGACTCAACCTGTAGTGGTTCCCGGCGTGATTTTGGCTCAGGCCAGCGAGCCCTTTCCTTTGGTAACTTCTCTCCATGCCACAGAGCACCCCAGGCACAGCGACTGGGAACAGATATAGCTCAGGACCCTGTGCTGTAACACGCCGGGTACTAACCTTGTCAAACACAGCACTGCTTCACTTTCCCAGTCTGTCTCCCCGTGCATTTTTATTCTCTAAAGTGCTTGCATTGCCTGTTGACTTAAGGAAACAAACCATCCAAAAAAATAATAACGTCATACCCTTGTTTTTCAGCCACAGCCCAGCTCATAAGTATTACTTGACCACAGATCCGATCACCAGCTCCATTTACCTCTCCGACACCAACAGCCGACGTATCTATAAAATCAAGTCGACCACGTCAGTGAAAGACATTGTGAAGAATTCAGAGGTCTTGGCTGGAACCGGGGATCAGTGCCTCCCGTTCGATGATACCCGCTGTGGAGATGGAGGCAAAGGCACTGATGCTACCCTTACAAATCCCAGGGGTGAGACCGCTTCTTCTCCACAGGCTTTTTTAAAGGGGTCTTTTTTAAAGGGGCTTATTTAGGCGTGCTGGAGACTGTTCTCCTCTCCAATTCAGAAAATGCCCTCGGATCTTGCCAGCCTCCCCCAGTCAACCCACAAACACATCCTAAGGGCTTGCCACTGGAAATAAGCGGGTATGTCTCAACCTCAGCCCCTCCTGGTTCTTCTTATTGAGGTGTCTGGGAGGAGTGCCAAACCAGAGGGGTGTAGTGATGGGCCCGCCAAAAGGCAACACAATAAAACCACCCATCAATTTTATACCCACTTAGCCACTACTCCTCCTTACCAAATAACGGTGTTTGGTCCTTCCCAATCTGGACTGGATTCACTTACATTCAGTACACTGAGGCTTTCTTGGCGTTAAAAAAATAAAAAGTTCTATAAGCATTGCTATATGTATATAAAATAGCAATGAAACCAGCATACAGCTCAGAGATACATACATTGAGGTTTATACATTGACATTATATATCATGGCATCAGGCTTAAATCCTGTAGGCGAATGGATACTGATTTCAATATGGGAATGGTCTAATTCAGCACGACTTCACCTGGCTGCTGATTAGCTTACTTAATGTGATAAAAGCACAGGCAAATCAGAATAAAAGCGTCACACAGCCTTCACGACTGTGAGCTAAATTGTTCGAAACAGGTTTCGCCAAACATATGCGGTCCTGTGTGTAGCCAAGGCTTCAGTCTGGCAGTCTCAAGGTAACAAGCTCTGCAGATGGAAGATGTCGCTCCCCCCAGCTGTCCCCAACACGGAGGGTGTAGAGATGAAATGGAAGATGCTGTTGGTGTGCACACCTTCTGCAGTGTTTGTGAAGAGGGGCAAGAAGGGAGCCCACGCAGGAATGCTTTTAGAAACGTGACATTTTTGCCTGTTGTATATCTTCTTGCCCAGCTGTTAGGATTGCGAGGAGTTATTTATGGGTTCTTGGCTTCGGCAACAATGTGTGGCAGGTTTCCTTTTTCCATCCATCTGGGAGTGGTGGCTCCCTCCTTCCTCACCACATCAGTTCCGAGCCTGTCCCAACCCTTTGTAAAACAACCCCTCAGCAAAACCTGGAGATCCTTTCCCAGGTTGTTTCACGAAGAGCAGGCAAGATGAAGACAGCTGACCCGTTGTTTCTCTTCTCGGCTAGACTTCTCAGGAAGTTATTTTTCTTGACCTAGAGATGACATTACTGTTACTGAATCCAAGAAACCCAAACTGATTTAGTGACCTTTTGTGTCAGCTCCAGTTGTGATATTTTTTTTTTGTTACATGCCAACTAGTTGCTTCCTGGCAGCATGCAGAAAAATATACCTTGAGAGACTTGGATTTTTTTTGCCAAAGAGCACTGAAAGCCAAACTGCTACCCTCATAATATTCAAAAGGCTCAGCATGTTTTGCAAGCACTCCACCCACCCGTGAGGTGACCATTATATTGGGATAAAGTATTGCCAGAGGGGCAGATACAGCAAGGGAACAGCTACCTGTGGTCATGTTGCAGTGTAGAAATTGCCTCAATGAAATGAAAGGGCTGAGCGAAAAGAAAATTCAGTGACTT
The DNA here is from genome assembly GCF_000708025.1 of Charadrius vociferus. Classification (NCBI taxonomy): domain Eukaryota; kingdom Metazoa; phylum Chordata; class Aves; order Charadriiformes; family Charadriidae; genus Charadrius; species Charadrius vociferus. Next base: position 9,664,316 of record NW_009647680.1, read on the forward strand.
GGGCCGAGACATTCAGGCAGCCCAGCAGATGAGTCATGAGATCAGGGAATCCAGAAATCTGTAATCCAATTTTCTGCACTGCTTTGATGTTCAACCAGGGCAAAAAAAAAAAACAAACGCAAACCACAAAACCAACCCACAACTTTTGTTGGACCTCCATTCTCCCTTGTACAAGATAAGAGGAAAAA
>NW_009647680.1:9664557-9666704 GCF_000708025.1 Charadrius vociferus
TCTGCTTTGCTATGGGAGACAGAGCTCTGGAGTTCAAAGCTTTCAGCGCTGAAATCCTTCTTGTTGGCAATTCGAGCTCTCAGGAGGCCATTCTTCCACCTCAATCATATAACAGCAAAATGCATGCATTCACTCCTCACAGCTCTGAAATTTCACAAAATAGAAGTAAATTGAGGGTGAAAGAGGAAATGACACGAAGCAAAATGGCAACAAGAAAATAATACTCCAGAAAGACCACGCTGCCAATGGAAAGTTCGTAAACAGTGTTCCCTGGTCTGGTTCTAGCCTGAGTTTGCAAAGTCTGCTGAGACAGTAGCTTTGGCAGGTGTGACTCACTTCCCATTCGCCTCAATAAATGATTAACAGTGAAGACTCACACTGACAATGTAATGTCAGCATTGTTTATACCTTCACAGCCATTCGTTCTAGCAGCAAAATCCAGCAAATGCTCTTCCTTCATGTGGTTGTATTTCATAATACTTCAAAATACAAATCATTTATTGTACAAGTAACCAGCAGTCCTCAGGTTACCCTCTGCTTCCCTATCGTGGCAGGGGAATAAACACTCAGAAGTGAGTGGTCAGAGGAAATTAAAAAAAATTATTCTGTAGCTATAGAGATATTAGCTGGCCAGGGAAAGTTTAGTTCTTCAAGAATTACCATTTTTTATGTGACTTTAGTTTTCAAGGCTAAAGCTATTTTTTGACCAAAGATAATTACCTTTCGAAGTAGGATTTCTCTATTTTGAGGACATCTTTGCACTCGTTCAAAAATTGTAAGGAAACAAGGTCTCACCTCCTTTTTCGTGGTGTTTTAGTTAGCTGATATTTGCAGCTTGCTGGAAGATACGGAGGGAATACAGTCCTTCATAAAGACTGGAGAATCAGTCGTGAGGTGTCAACATATACTTTTGCATCTACCTTTAGCCTCTTGGACCAGTCAAGTGTCTGGTCTAAGTAGACTTTTTGGCTCTCTTCTCAGTGGAAAGAAACTGGTATCCTGAAGGTGGTTCATTTTATGCCAATGCACACGTCCAAGGTGGGATGAACCATGTTCTGGGCATCTCCTGGATGAACCGTCTCCTGGAGACGATAGCCTGAAGGATGAGGTCCCGGCCCCAGCTAACACTGTTCAGGAGGTTCTCTGCTTTCTGAGCAGCAGCCTTTTCCCCACAGTTTTGATCACTTCTTCCAGTTCCCACCTCACCTCCCATGAGTTCAGAGTGGATAATTTCATAGAATCATAGAACCATGGGATGGTTTGTGTTGGAAGGGACCTTCAAAGATCATCTAGTCCAACCTCCCTGCTGTGGGCAGGGATACCTTCCACTAGACCGGGTTGCTCATAGACCCATCCAACCTGGCCTTGAACACTTCCAATAATGGGACATCCACAACTTCTCTGGGCAACCTGTTCCAGAGTCTCACCACTCTTGTGACAAAATATTTCTTCCTTATATCCAATCTAAATCTACCTTCTTACAGTGCCAACCCGTTATCCCTTGTCCTATCAATACATTTCTCTGAAGTACCTTCTGGACAGAGGTTCTTGTGTCTCTCCACTGAAGGAAAGACAACTCTCTTTAGACAATCAGCTTAGAAAAGACATTAGGAGGGGTAAAACCTACCCCAGGAATTTCACCCTTCCCCTGTCTTTGGCTCCTCTGACAAAGGCAGGCTATACAGAAATGGGACAGGTGGATCAACAGATGCGATAGTGGTGGCAGTTGTTTGGTCAGGCTATTTATCAAAGCTATTAGGAACCAGTCTGATTCTTCCAATTCATTTGCCACAGAGCACAGCAAAGCTTTCAGATGCTAATGAATTTCAATATATCCTTGCAAATTAAAGTGTTACCACTTTCTAATTATCATCTGCTAATAATGATCCTCTCCTACAAGCAATCTAAAGAAAAATTAAAACTCCAGCTTGTCAGAGCATTTGTTTTCATCTGAGTACTCACCAGTGGTTCTCCTCGGGAAAATGTTGTGGCAGAGAAATTACCAAGGAGCCTGCAATTAAGAGAGATTGCGGTGACAAGTCTGACACAATAGGAAGAAAGGACGTGGAGGGGAGGGGGCATCTCATTCATTTAGCACCACAAAAACAATGCAAAGTGAAGTAATTAATTTGGGGACAGATTGCTGC
>NW_009647680.1:9666739-9691781 GCF_000708025.1 Charadrius vociferus
ATGAAGTGTTCATGAGTTCGACAGAATTAAAAGAAGAAACACAACCCTCTGCAATCTGTTAACATTTTTATTGTCAAATAATAATGTAAAAGCCATTTCAGGGACGACCAGAGGCTGACCGGACAAAATATCCTGTCTCTTATTGTGGCCAGGGGTAATCATATAGAGCGGCCTTTCCCTGCTAACTCTCCAGATTCTAGTCATAGACATTTGGGGCACTTTCTGAAGAGGTTGCGCCTGGACCTGTGCTTAGATGCCACCATCGATTTGTCTAGAAACCTCCTTGAATGCTTAGTTTTTTCCTTCCAGACATCCTGTACACAGGGGTTTCTTTAGCCATGGCATGAAAAAGTGTGGTCTTTTTGAGGCCAGATCGTTGTTTGCTGTTCTCTCTGTGCCTTTCCTAATCCATTCCTGTCTTCTAGCTCTCTCCTTGACCACTGCTGAGCACAAAGCTGATATTTGCAGGGAACTTTTCACAGGAATTCCGAAACCTTTTTCCTGTGAGCTATTTTACAGCTTGTCATTGTGTATGGGTAGTTAGACTTACTCCTTCTCCTGTGAATTCCTCTGTACTTATTGACATTGATTTTCATCGGCCATTTTATCACTCAGTCATTCAGTATCCAGCCAGACAAGAAAGCTCCAACCTTGGATTCCTTCAGCACATGTTTTTTTACTTTAAAGAGGGGGGGGTTCCCTCTTTTTTTTTTTCTTTTTTTTTTTTAAATAGAGTGCAATGCAATCACTTCTAGTGGTTCATCTTCTAGAACAAACCCACCGTGTCCCAGTAGCTATTTGCTGCGTAACATTGTGCTGTCACCTCCTCACACTACAAAGTCCTGACATTTCAATTTCTATTGGCACAGCTCACTGGTGTCATGGCCGGGGTGCTACGAGCCCTTGTTTCTTTGGGAGCTCCGACTATCCAAGAGGCACCAGCATGATTTCATAGCGTGTGTATTTCATATCTCAGAGCTTTAAAGTTTGGATCTGCCACACTACCTGGGTAGTGGCAGCAGATGTTTTTTCTCAGCAACTGTGAGACTGAACTTCGAGCTGTATGCTGAAAATCGTTAATTCCCTTATGTTCCTATGGAAACACGAGAGGAGCCTTCTGCCAAAGCAAGCCAAGGCCTTTGGCTTTACATGCCTAACATGTGAATTACCCATTTCTGTGCCCATTTGCAGGAGCCAGCTCCCAGCACTGGAACTGTGCCATCATCAGAGAGCAAACACAGAAAGGTCCAATCTAACCTCTACAATCTGCCGCGAAGAAACCGCGAGATGCTTCTTCCCCTCTCCGCACAAGTCACCCATCCAAAGACACTTTGTGGCAGAGCGGGGCTCCTTTTCCTAATTAGATTTGATTCCAAGACAATCAGTGAAAGTCAGGAAGGGATCGGAGCCTTTGCTGTGTGAGGGGCATGCACGAATGGGAATTTAGGGTTTGACAGACTGAAAACTCTGTTACCCCGCAGAACATCGTAGGCGATGCAAGGCAATCGAGATTGCTTAGCCTCTGTGAAAGAGGGATAAGCAGAGGAGTGCTCTGTGATAAGAGCACATGCACATGCCATTGCCCTGGAGCAGGATGATAAGTGGCAACTTTGCTATCCCGCTTTAACTTATTCGGGCGTGCGAGCTCTTTGTCTAAGCTGGAATGCAAAAGAAAGTTGTGCTCTATCAACTGATCAGAGCTGGCTTGAGAGCCGAGGTACCTACAGGTTATTATTACTGTAACTGGTTAATCAGAGCAGCCATCAGACCTCAGCACTGAGCACCGTGAGCGACTGTCACCACACACTGCTGATAAGTCCAATCCAATCCATATGGAACTAGCTAAGAGAGAACATTCTGCCTCATTTAAAATCACATTATCCAGCCTGCCACCCTTCACTGGCTTTTGGCCTGTCACACAGGCTAATGGACAGGCGCCCTGAAAAATGCTCCTTGTGAACCTGGGAATGGGTAAGAGCCTCTTGTGTTTGACAAAAGCCAATTAAGATCAACTTAGCCTCTTCCGAAAAAGCACGTCTACCGTATTGCTTAAAGAGCGCAGTTGCATTCCTGGTTGTCAAGCAAACACCAACAAACATAACAGAACTTGCCATTCGGTGGGCAAAATAATGAGAGGAGCAGTAACCTTCAACCGCAGATGTCAGTGACAGGTGGCATGTGCCAATAGCCTGGATGACTCGTTGAACGTTGGGCCACCAACTGGGGCACAATGGTGACAGATCTCACGGCAGGTAAAGACAACTGCCTGAAAGCCATGGATGCCAGTGAGATAGTGATGCTTGTACCATCCAATCCCTCCTCAAGCTTTTGACAAAGTGCTAAGATACAACTGATGCGTTTATATTGTATAGCAGGAGTCACACCACCGCTGTCGCTTCTCCTGTAGCGTTCAGATGTGCAGCAGGTACCTACCACTCCTCTTCAAGGTTCTCGTTTCTTGGTCCTGCAAAGATCAGTCCTGTCTTGGCATGAATTAAACACAGGTATTGGAATGTAGGACTAGAAGCAATCTTTTGGGTCATTTCGTTCTGTCATCCATTATCTCAGCAACCCTGTCATATAATCCCCTCCAAAATTAATGAACTTCATCTTAAAAGCAGCAAGTAATTTTTTTCCGCACTGCCCTAGAGACTGTTCTGAAACCTCACTGCTCTGAGGGCCGAATACCCAATCCAGGGAAAAATGATGCCCTTCAGACAGGGAGATCCTATGAAGAACTAAGGACAATGCTGGTTTTACCTCCTAGCGAAAATACACAGCTCCGGTTGAACTCAGTGAGCTGAAACACCAGTTCTCTGACTCCTCATCGACTTTGAAGCAACAGTTTGCAACCCTGTCTGAATCCCTTCCTTTACCTCAGCTCAACGGAGAAGTTTGTTCTCTCTCTCAAACAATGACTTAGTCCTGAGGTTTTCCTGCTGTTACTCGCGGGCTAGATTATCTTCTGTGGATTTCTGTGTGACCCAATATGATATGTTTTTCCACGTGTCATCCCCCTCTGTGGCTTCCAGCCTGTGCAGTAGTGACAGCGCTGGCTGAAGGCCATGATTTTAATTGCCAAAGCAATCAGGGGATTAGTCCCCGCTACGCGAAAGTCTAAAATTTCTGATCTGTGAACTGCTGCATCTGTACTTCGCAGCATAGCTCACAGCGGATGAAGATGGAGGGTAAATGTTTCAAACGAGGGGATCTGGCTGCAAAACGGCGTTTTGGAGAAACACAAGATCTGATCACTTTTCAGAAACATCCTCAAAGCTTTCTGTCTGAAACAGATTTTCCATCATTCCTGTCACTGTGATGACAGCCAAAAAAACATTGTAGTGAGGATTCATCTCAATAATTTAATCTGTCTACAGTATAAATGTTTCCTTTGGAGGTATTCGCTGCAGTCTCCTTTTATAGTCAATGGGGAGGAAAAGGTGTTTCTGGAAGGCTTCATAGAATCTCTGATGGATATCTGCTTTTGGGTGATACGAGTTGCACCGTAGAAGCGGGTATGTCTCTGCACTGATTGGAAAAGCTCCAGATATTTGCTTGGATGCTCCATGCCGATGTCTGCTTTTTGCTAGGCGATCAGTACCCTGCTAGCAAAAGAAACCAAACAGGAACATCCTAATATTCATATATTCGTATATTCAAGCGGAATTTTCACTTGCATGGAAGAGGATGTTACAGGCCTCTACATTCTTTTACCGTTCCTTTACATCCTTGTAATGTCTTTAAGACCCTCAAATATTATGCTGAGCGGCATTCCGCCACCGTAGGGTAGATGAGATGGATGACTCTATTAGTATCTGCGGAGTTATTTTTAATTTATACTCGCATAAAAGAGAGCTGAATGGGGCCCTTAACTTCTTATTCCTGCCTTAGTCATGGACTTTCTCTGTGACCTTGTGAAAATTGCTTTATCTGTTATTTTCCCGATATGTAAAATTAGGATGATCACACTCACAGACTGCTATAAGGTCTAATTAGTAAGCGTAAAGCGCTATGAAATCCTCTGATGGAAGATGCAGAGTAGAGCTAACCTGGGATAAAGAGGATTAAAGGAGGTTGTGCTAACATAACAAATACTTGAGAAATGATGCTTTGGGGGAAGGGAAACGTCACATACCTGCAGGTGAGGAAACGGGAGTCAGCAGTCTGTAACTGTTGTCAGCCGACCTCAAATCCACTGACGGGAGTATGTCTACAAAGGAGGTTTGGACAATGAAATTAATCACCAAGCAGAGTTCAGAAACAGCTGAAATACCATAGATTAGTAGGATTATCCTAGGAAAAACCCTTCCACATTTATCCATCTGGAATTTGATTGAGCTGATGGATCTTTCGCAGCCTTTTCATCGCCGTTTCTGAAGATTCACCAGGGTAACCTTTTCATGGGCACGGCTTAATATTCATACCCTGAGCAATAACACCGTGTTTCTGAACATGCAGGACACGTAGTTATTAGAGAACCTTTTCCTTTCAGCGGTTCACCAAATGCCGTGCCCTTTTCCAGAAGCGAGCAGGGATTTCTAAATTGCACCATGTGCCAGTTGGAAGTGCCTTCCATGGAATGGGGCCAGTTCAAAGCTCCTGGTGACCAGGACTCCCACATGTCCAACTCTCATCCCTTTTGAATGCCATAAAATATATTACTCTCCATGAAACTGGCGGTCTTACTCTTGTATGAGCGTCAAACCAGACATCGTCTTCCATTCATCTCATCATTGTCAGGTTGCCGTTCCTTTCTGACTGTCTCGCCTTTTCCCTCCCCAGGCATCACCGTGGACAAGTTTGGGCTGATTTACTTTGTGGATGGCACTATGATCAGGCGGATTGATCAGAATGGGATCATCTCAACTGTGTTGGGTTCCAATGATTTGACATCTGCTCGTCCTCTCAGCTGTGACTCTGTCATGGACATTTCTCAGGTAAGACAATGTTTTGGTTGGGTTTCTACAGAATAGAAGCCTGTGCCTTCACCCTATCTGCCTGTCTGTGTGCCTCCCCAGGTGTGACAAAGAGGTAAGGGCTCAAGGAGAACTAAATCTCTACGTATTTTGTGGTATCAAAATGACTGGGTCAAACAGAAAGATCCTATAATGACCGAAGGAAAGACCTAACTGACCCAACTCAGAGATCTCTGGGGAGAGAGATTTCAAAGATGTCCCAGCCACAGAAGAAATTTCTTTCAGAGCTCTGGAGCAGCTGGGAGGCACAGATTCCTGGGAAGGCAGGTTTCACTGGGATCAGTTCTCAAGAAACTAGTTGCTTTAAACTAAAACAGATCAGGCAGCAGTACTCATTTTAATAGTGCTATATGCCATGCTCTGTTATAACAACTTGGCTAAACATGTTGGTTTTTTTCTTTCCTTCCCCCTCCCATCCTAAATCGGCCCAGCACAATTTTAGACCTGAATCAAATTAACATCTAGGAAATACTGATTGGAGGCTGTGGTGCCAAAATTAGCAACAGCGGGAAAACAAGAATCTTGAATTGCATCAGATTGCAAATTGGTTGCAGCTACCATCACGCTGGGCTTTTAAGTCCTGCTGCTTAAAGGTGGAGAAGGAGGGGAGGGGGATAAAAAGAGAAAAAGAAATCGCAGTTTGACGATTGCTTTACTTCTGGATGGCGCAGAAGAGAAATCTGTTACGGCCCAGCACTCGATTTTGTGGGGCACTGGCCAACCTGTCAAATTGTGCCAGTTTAGAGACGGTGTCCTTTGAAACCTTTGTGCCACTTGTCGTTTGCCTGGCTGCAGGAACGCTGCCCTCCCCTATGAAAATATAGATCATAGCTGGAGGGCTGAGTACTGTTATTCGGCCACAATAGATGTCAATGGGGTTTCCTTTTTGTAACTACCTAGATAATTTCTGTGCTCCCGTATGGAATCTGTTCTTCTTGTTTTTCCCCTCTAATTTGAAAAGATTATTTTTGCTTCTTTGCAACTGGTTCCCACTGTCCTCAATTTATGAACAAGCTGAAATTATGAGTTTAAAAGCCCTCATGGCTTCTATAGAAGCAAATTTTTCTGGTTAAAGGCCATCTTGTATTACGTTTCTCATCTTACAGGCATAGTTTTTTCTTTATCTGAATTTCAGGGGCAGTTACAACAAGACCATTGTGGATTCAGGCTTTAAAAATTATTTTCTTGCATGTTGTGGCCTTATATGTTTACCAATGTCACGTTTAAAGACTTCAGAGATGAGCTAAAATGTATCACCCGAAGATTCTTTCTCTTCATAAAATGACAGGAGCTGGTTTTAGATTAACCTGTACTGTGATGGGCAGATTAACCACTACTGTACTGAACAAATACACCAAAGACAAATTTAATTAAAAAAAAAAAAGCCAAACCAGGCAAAAAAAAAAAAAAAATGAAAAAAACCAGCTTGGGAAGTAGCTTTTCATCATTTACAGTGGCTCGAAGGGTCTTTTCTGTCAGGTCCCTGAGGCTCCCTGGGACACGACGACATGAAATATTTAGCTGCCGATGTTGACAAGGAATGGTTTTTAAGAAATTGAAAATTCCCTTGTCAGTTCAGAATAAACTCAGCTCTTGATGCTAACTCAAGGCTGCGGAGCTTAAAAACCACTGGAAGGGATGGAGGCATGCATTATTAAAGAGAAAACCACAGGCTATAATGTTTTACTACAGGAAGGGTTAAAATAGGCCAGGAGCTGAGAAAAGGAAGGAAATTTTGCAAACAGAGAACCAGTCTAGGCAGAGCTCAGTACACTGCTTCGCCATGAAAATTAAGTTTTACGAGCCCAGCCATTAGAAGGCACAATAAACTAAACACCTAAAAAAAAAAAAAAAAAAGTTGAAAAGGGATTTAAACATGAATAGAAGCATCAAAAGTAAAGCATGGCTGTGGCAGAGATCCTCAACTACGGGCTTTAAAAGTAGGAAGCTCCTGTGTGCCTCTAGAGCTTACCTGGTCTCTTCTTGTTCTTGGCTTTCAATAAAAGCACAGTGAGAGATGGTTTGCTGGACTTGAGCCTCCTCCTTCCAATAAGGTTGCCGCCTTACAGATGCAAAATACCTCCTCGAACTTGGCCACCTCACACGAATGAGAAGCAGCAGCAACTGAGATAGATGGTGGGAGAAGAAGGTTTGAAAGCAAGAAAGAGGCAGCTCCTGGAATTGCACAGCTTTGAGTGTGCCCACATCCCAGAGCTCTCAGTCACGGCACATCGTGTGTTTGGGTACAGAGGAAAAAAACTCATAGGTGCAGGGAAAATGGCACAAAGTGGGCAGCTTCTCAGTTAACCGTTAGGTATGAAGTCCATCTGCTCTAATGTAGAGTTGCCCGGCTGCCTGAAAGGGAGTATACAACCAGAATAGCTATTCTTTCTAACTGGTTGAAAATCTATTTAAAAGCCTGGCTGGAGGTGACCAAGAGCATTCTTCACAGTTGTTTGTTGCCAATCACCCTTCACACCTCTACTTCCAGTCCCTAAAGGGGGCCTACAGGAGAGCTGGGGAAGGACTTTTTACTAGGGCATGTAGTGATAGGACGAGGGGGAATGGCTATAAACTGGAAGAGGGCAGGTTTAGATTAAACATTATGAAGAAGTTGTTCATTTTAAGGGTGTTGAGGCACTGGAACAGGTTGCCCAGAGAGGTTGTGGCTGCCCCATCCCTGGAGGTGTTCAAGGCCAGGCTGGATGGGGCTTGGAGCAACCTGGTCTGGTGGAAAGTGTCCCTGCCTATGGCAGGGGGGTTGGAACTCGATGATTTTCAAGGTCTTTTCCAACCTGAACCATTCTATGATTCTACTATGGGGAAGATGCACCATTAGGAAAACATCTAAGCATTGCTTGGTTCCTGTCAGCGCAACGTTGACTTTATTTTTCTATATAAACCTGGAGTAAACTAAAATAATCAGAGAAATGCACACTTTACAGTTCCTCATTAAAAATATTAAATTACCCTGAGTTCTGTTGATAAACTTTTCTTAGGTTTGGCAACTAAAAGAGCAGACTTACTCAAAAAGACAGTGTATTGCAAAAGTAGAACTGGAAACAGAGACCTGTTAGTGCTCACTCACTTATGGTGTTACCAGTCACTTTTTCACTTTATTTGTGCACGTGGATTATCAGTGTAGGACTATGACATGTCACTATTACTTGGGCCCATTCTTCCATTATGCTAAAAAAAAACCCACATGAAAACCACTGTGAGGACACAAGTATTTTATTCCACAAATTGAAATTGCCTGAATTTATTGTGAGTTGCTATTTTGCATTTTTGCAGCGTCAAGCAGAAAATAGGTGGTTATAACTTAGACATGTACACATGCTGACACAGCTGCCAGTTTTGTGTCTATCCCTCCTTGTAATTTACCCAGAGGAGCTGTGCCACTTGTCTGGAAAATCCTTTAGTAAAAGGATGATTGTTCTGTCTGACTGATTTCACAGCACTTCACACAACAAAATTCCCAGTCCCGGGAATTAGGTCCAGGCTCCATCAGTTCAAAGAGCATGGCATGGTTTGGAGATGCAAAATCCCACTTGAATCTTTGGGTCTTCTTGTTTGCTGCTGCATTCCCTGGGCACCGATGCCCCTTCCCACGGCCCCTGACACCTCACACCAAGGTGGAGAAGCAGAGAGAAGCCACGCTGCAGAGCAAGAGCTGAGGAGGGTCAACCTCTGCCCATCACCCTGCTCCCATCACTTCTGCAATGCAGAATGTGGGTGTCCACATGTGTGTCCCTCATGTGACAGGGAGCTCAGCCCCCTCACTTACACCAGAGTTGTGTCCTCTACAGCCACCGTAGCAAGCAGTAATAATTAGTTGTGTTTCTTTGTGACACTCTCTGTGTGTCTAGTGGGAGGTGCCCCTGCCCATGGCAGGGGAGTTGGAACTCGATGATCTTCAAGGTCCTTTCCAACCTAAACCATTCTATGATTCTATGATTTTACCCCTTCTCCCTTTAATCCATGTTGAAACACCCTCGTTGCGATTGATTTGCAGCAATCATGCAGTGAAAAAAAGGTCTTGCTATAATAATTTCCTTGTGTTGTTTTACCATTAAGGTTCGTCTAGAATGGCCGACGGATCTGGCCGTCAATCCAATGGACAATTCGCTGTACGTGCTCGACAATAACGTTGTGTTACAGATATCTGAGAACCACCAAGTGCGCATTGTGGCGGGGCGGCCCATGCATTGCCAGGTGCCGGGCATGGATCACTTTCTCCTTAGCAAGGTGGCAATCCATGCCACCCTGGAGTCCGCTACCGCCTTGGCCGTCTCACATAATGGGGTCCTGTATATCGCTGAGACTGATGAGAAAAAGATCAACCGCATCAGGCAGGTCACCACCAATGGAGAGATTTCTCTCGTTGCCGGCGCGCCAAGCAGCTGTGACTGCAAGAATGATGCTAACTGTGACTGCTTCTCAGGAGACGACGGCTACGCCAAGGATGCCAAACTCAATGCGCCATCCTCCCTTGCGGTGTGTGCGGATGGGGAGCTGTATGTCGCCGATCTTGGAAATATCCGAATCCGCTTTATTCGGAAAAACAAACCATTCCTCAACACGCAAAATCTATATGAGTTATCCTCACCCATAGACCAGGAACTCTACTTGTTTGACACCAGTGGTAAGCACCTTTATACTCAGAGCCTTACCACTGGAGATTATCTTTACAATTTTACTTATTCCGGAGATGGAGATATAACCCTGATCACTGACAATAATGGCAACTTAGTCAATATCCGAAGAGATTCCACAGGGATGCCCCTCTGGCTGGTGGTCCCCGATGGCCAAGTCTACTGGGTGACAATTGGTACCAACAGCGCACTCAAGAGCGTAACAACACAGGGGCATGAAGTGGCCATGATGACATACCACGGCAACTCCGGTCTCCTTGCCACCAAAAGCAATGAAAACGGTTGGACAACATTTTATGAGTAAGTATATTATAAATATTGTGCTGCTGACTTCGTTCTGTGTTCTCTGAACCACGCGAGATTGATAGAATTTAGTTCCCTGAACACAATTATTGCCCAAATAAAATGGCCAGAACAGAGAATATTAGATCTCACACGAACACTTTGTACTAGAAATAAGTGCATTAGAGTTTGAATAAACTCCCTCTACCGAGTCAAGAGTCAGACAGAGTTTCTGCTGAGTTTTTCTAAATCGGCTAAGTAGTTTGGACACCTGGTTCTCCTCAACTGTAGTTGGGACTGGGGATTTAGGCTGCATGGCAGAGAATTTTGCTTGGCTTTGAAAACCTTGGAAGTGTGAAAGTTCCATCAGATCCTCTCTTTTTTTGCGTCTTTTCACCTGCTTCCGGTGCTGCAGTGTCTTATTTCAGCTTGTTTGAAATGGCTGATGTAGAATGACAACTGGCAATGACTAATGACAGCTTGCTCAGAAAACGATTCTGTAATTAGTGGGCTGCTCGGTTTCTATTGTTGTAACTGGCCTTCCTGAGCTTTAAAAACAGTCTCAGAGGTGGTCAAGACCATCCCTGCCCCAAAGAGTTTTTGAGCTGAGAGAAGACAGGATGCATTGAAAAACCCGGAGATGGCAGTGACCTAAAGTTTTGTACTGCTTTTTTGTATTACTGTCAGCAATTGACATGGACCTGCTGGTGTGTGTCCAGAGGAGAGCTACGAGGATGATCCGAGGGCTGGAGCACCTCTCCTATAAGGAGAGGCTGAGAGAGTGGGGGCTGTTCAGCCTGGAGAAGAGAAGGCTCCGGGGAGATCTTATTGCGGCCTTCCAGTACCTAAAGGGGGCCTACAGGAGAGCTGGGGAAGGACTTTTTACTTGGGCATGTAGTGATAGGACGAGGGGGAATGGCTTCAAACTGGAAGAGGGCAGGTTTAGATGAAACATTAGGAAGAAGTTTTTCACTTTAAGGGTGGTGAGGCACTGGCACAGGTTGCCCAGAGAGGCTGTTGAGGCCCCATCCCTGGAGGTGTTCAAGGCCAGGCTGGATGTGGCCTTGGGCAACCTGGTCTAGTGGGAGGTGGCCCTGCCCATGGCAGGGGGGGTGGAACTCGATGATCTTCAAGGTCCTTTCCAACCTAAACCATTCTATGATTCTATGATTCCCTGCTTATAAATACCACAAAACCAACACACTTCTGATATCAAATAGGAAAAAGATAGATAACTGAATGAAGGGCATCTAGAAGGATGGTCTGCAAATTCATCCTGCTGTTGCGAACCCTTTCCCCTCCCTCTTCCTTAATTTCATTTTTATTTTCAAGTCCAGCCTCTTTGAAATGCTCCTTTTACTGCGTAATTTCCCATATGATTTGAATGGTTACATGGAAGTGTTCAGCTACGATAATAATAGACCCACTGTAAGAGTCCAATTTGGCTAGACTAGACATTTCCCAAGATTACAAAGAAAAAAACTGTTAAAAAAAATAGTCGGGGCAGGACAGCTGGCTAAACCCATGTATTTATATGTTAGCCATGCAGTTGCTTTGGTTCTTTCTTTAAAAAGTTCCAGACTCAGTTTCAAATTTCTTTGCTCAGTGCTCACTGTTACCACTCCTGCCTCAAAAAGAACTGATGGAAACTCTGTGATGAATCTTTTGAAAGGTTATTTGCATTCCATCAGCGTTCTGCTTGCAATTACTACAGCAATATTCCTCCGTGAATCAAAGTTAATGCCCTTCCATCTCTTACACTGAATTTGCTTGAGGGAGACTTTAGGGAGCAAAGACGGGGGGAGGTTCTCTATAGGAGTGGAAGACGGTTATATTGTCGGGACCATTGTGCTAAATCAAGGAGATATTTTCTTTTTGCAAAGAACCCAATAGTTCCTGTGCTTGAAAACAGATGTAGCCATGGACAGTGAGGCAAACTAAACACTACAGCTAATAATTGTCAGATTTATACCTCAAACATAATCTTTTATTTAAAAGTGCGACTGAAAATATAAAGGAGATAAAATGAGACAGAAGCTAAAATCCAACTTACTCTGTGGATATATTTGTAACAGTGATCCATTATTTCATGCTATCCAACAAAATAGAGCGTTTGTGAAAGTCATCATTCTGCTCCTTTTATGCACTTCAGAAGAGTCATAAGAAAGCTTTTTAGAGCTAAATGGAAGACAGTATTCTCCAGTGGTTAGACTATGGAAATCTGGACTTGAGCAACTCAGCACTATGTGATAGCACAGCATCACTGAAAATAGAATTGGGAATGTGTCTTCAGAGATATCTCATCCAAACCTGTGATCAGTTATCTCTATTTAACTGTTCCTGACAGATTCTGATGCAACTTTATAGAACTACAGGGTAAAAGCCTATATCTGAATTAGTTACCTCAGCCTCCCTTTATAGGCAGTGGAGAGAAACAGGCACTTTCAAGGTGAGTTTCTTATGAGTCATGTCAGGTATGTGCTTTAGGATGAGATGAGACAAGGTGTATTCTGAAAGTTTCTCTCTCTAAAGGTGGTCCAGAATGATTAGCGCAGATATGGATGTTTACATTTCAGATATCTACAATTTGGTTTACAAAATGGATCCTATCAAAGTCATCTAAGTTAGTCATAAATATTGCTAGTGATAACAATGTATTTACCTATCTCATTGTTATTGGTAGAAAGCTTTTTTATATGCTCAGTCTAAATCTTCCTTGCTTAAATCGGAGACTGTCACTTTTCATCCTACCCCATCCTATCCTATCCTATCCTATCCTATCCTATCCTATCCTATCCTATCCTATCCTATCCTACCCTATCCTATCTCATCCTATCCTATCCATCCTACCCTACCCTATCCAATACATCCTACCCTATCCTATCCTATCCATCCTACCCTACCCTACCCTACCTTATCCAATCCATCCTATCCCATCCCATCCTATCCCATCCTATCCTATCCTATTCTACCCTACCCTACCCTATCCTATCCATCCTATCCTATCCTATCTACCCTACCCTACCCTACCCTATCCTACCTACCCTATCCTATCGTATGCTGTCCTGTCCTGTCCTATCTGATCCTATTCTAACCTCTCCACTAGGGGCTTGGAAAGCAGATCAGTCTGCTCTTCTTCTCAGCTGTGAAAAGTATGTGTGAAATGGCTCAAGAACTTGCTCTGTGATAGCTCTCAAAAGGTGATCAGCAATAGGGAATGACCCATGGGGGTTGTTTCTGGCGAACTGGCAGGGATTGATTCTACCCAGGTTTTGCATGCAGAATCTGGAAAAAGAAAATCAGAACTGATGAAATGAGGTTAGTAAATAAAGGTGAGATACTTAGACTGCTTGATAAAGTAGGCTTCATTTAAACAAAATATGTTCTTTCACAGTCTGATGCCAGACTAAACATGTAACAGGTCAAATCTAAAGAACGGGGCTGAGCAAACTCTCGTGGGTTATACTGAGCGAAGCATCAAGCCGTTCAGTGTGGTCTCAGCATAATTCCATAGCAAATCTCGCTAACTTGTTGCTTGAACAAACAAAATGAATACATTTACTCATCCCACTCCACTTGTAGTGGACAGTAGGAAGCTGATTTTGTCCCTGTACAGCATTGATGAGACTAATACTGTCAGTTCTGATGTTTGCAAGTTATGAAGGACAGTGAAAATTGAAAGCTGTGCAGCAAAGCGCTACCAAAATGCATTCATGGGGAGAAAGTGCTTTATGCTGGAGAACTTAGAGGTTTTGATCTATTTATCTTAACATGAAGAAGACTGGGAAGTGTCTAGACCCCAGCATGTCAGCACAAAACTGTCACCTACAGAGGGACTCTTAATCTATCAGAGAAAGGCTTGAGAAGGGGAAGGGGCTGGAAAGCAAAGCTAGAGACATTCAAGTTGACTGGAAGGAGTGATTTTTTTAAGGCTGAGATTACCTACCCGGTAGAGTGACCAACCATGAGAAGCAGTATATTTATATTCTCTATTTCTTGGTATCTTAGATCACGACTCTGGGTGCCTTCTATAAGATATGTTCTCACCAGATGTTCGTGAGTCAAACACAAACTTCAGGGATGACTGCAGGCGTGGCAGGACGAAATCCAAGTTCTTTGGTAATCCAAGAAGCCAAAGAAGATGGTGTAAATCAAATCAGTATTCAATACCTTCAGGTTATCGGTTTCTGTACCAGAACATCAGGAAACTTACATCGGGGAGGTTTAAGTGATTTAAAGAAATCCTGTGAGCAGCTGGAAGGTGCTCTGAGTAGTTTGCAGTCCTGGCTGAGGGGGAAGGTGAAGCTCATATTTCTGTTTCACTCGTGGCCGAGGAAATAAAGACATCAAATCTGACTCTGAGGAAAAGCTTCATGTTTCTCGCAGCACATAATAGTTGTTTATGGGTTAGGGCAGGCTGGACACCGCTGTTTAAAAAGTTAGGAGTGAACATAAATCCAGCTGGCAAGTTTACACTGCACCAGTGGGCCCATGAAGAACATCCTTCTAAGATTTACCTTTATCTGACTGTCTGCAGAGGACCATAAACCAGACACCCAACATGAAAGAGCAATGGTGTTGCAAGAATGGCAAAGCTACACGTGTACATGTGCACATCTCTGGTTCTCCTTCAGGTGTTGCTCTCACCAGGGCATTTCCCAGCCTTTATCTCCTCTGGAGAGGAGAGAAGGAGGTGGGATACGTTGCCGCAGTACTGGAGGTCCATCTTCAGGGCACAGCAGGAAATCCGGGTCCTCCAAGGCTTCAGGCTGGGCTGGCACATTGTCCCTTCATTTCTGTATGGGAAGGAGACAGGTACTGTCTTCAGGTGGTGGCAGACGTGCTCACGGCACTTACAGCTCCTCCTCTCACACATCCCACACCAAAGCCCGCTGTAGCAATCCTGCTTTACTGGATTTAGTGCTGAGTTAGGTTCGGTATATAATGATGTGTGGTTTCTCTTTCTTTTGAGAGTGAAACTTAGCTGCCTGCAGTAATTAGGCTGTCCCCAAAGGCCTATCTGGGACTTCTTTGAGGGTTTTAGCATTATATAGACCTTCTCTGCCTCTGCAGAGGGCTTGACATTCGCTGTCAATTAATGCAATGCAGCTCAGCTTGTCCAGTAACTGGATTAAAGATTTGCCTTCCCATTGAACCTGTGACAGTGATAATCAGCGGCAAAGGAAGTTGATCTGGAAACTCTGCCAGGGGAACAGCTTCTTGTTGTTCAGCTCCTCATGTCAAAGACAAAGGATGCTGTGTGACTACTCGCTGCTTTGTTATCGCTGCTTTTTCACTTGACCTAAAAAAAATTGCCACCAGCTTTTACACAGTTTCTTAGCAGTTGCTCTTTATCTGCTTCAGAATCTGGAAATTCTTATTAATGTATTTGTTTAAATCAAGAATACGGCAATTATCTTGATTAGCTCATTGAGATGATATCACTGTACGTTAATTCAATTTCCCTCTGAGCCAAAGTCAAACCTTCTATGCATTATTTAGCCCAAATGAGGCTCTTTCTCTTAGGTCTTTTGTGTGCCCAATTAGTTCCAAAGGTCACCTCCTCCCACACAGAACGAAATACTTACACATCGCTGCGGCCAAGCCCAGAAATTCAAAACCTTTTCATGGACTGCCCAAGAAGTTGCTCGCAGCTGCCTGGAGGGCAAAGGGTCTCGTGGAGCCAGATCTTGAGATGAGTGGTAAGGGGAGCTTTGACCCGTAATGTAGGATGCTGTTTTATGGAGAACCAAACTCTGCCAAACCTCACACGCTGTAATGGCTGGAAGGTAGGAGCCAGCTGGACTGAGCGTGCAGGAGGACTTTGGTGGCCTTCCCAACAACCCCCAGGACTCGGCAGAGGTCCTACCCCAGGACCAGCGGTGCTTGGTGTGGGTGACTGGGGTACCAGAACTGGGCATCGTGGTCAGCATCTACCCTACGGTGAGATGCAGACTCAGTCTGCTGTGTAGTTGGCCTAAAGGCTTTGCAATTTTTTCTGTCTTAGTCAAAAACAGAGATAAATGGCACTTACTGGCTTTAGAGGAGTAGCCACCACTTGATTCAGAGAAAAGTTAACTTACTGCATTAATAGCATCCCTTTATCACCTGATGGTATCTCAGGTCATACACTGAGTTTGACGGGATTTGGTGGCATCCTTGGTTTAGAGTAGTTCAAGTGAGGCTCTCTTTCTGCTCCAGCAGAGTATGAGAAACACAAGCCACCTTTGGCTTTTGCTCTCCCTCCTCTATTAGCAAAATTTCATTGCTCCATAGTTTCTTCATAAGATAATTACATTCTCATCATCGTTCCTCTGAAGAGTCAGAGAATCAGAGAATCATAGAATGGTTTGGGTTGGAAGAAACCTTGAAGCTCCTGGTCCCTGCCATGGGCAGGGACACCTCCCACCAGACCAGGTTGCTCCAAGCCCCGTCCAACCTGGCCTTGAACACCTCCAGGGATGGGCAGCCACAGCTTCTCTGAGCAACCTGGGCCAGGGGCTCACCACCCTCAGAGTGAAAAATTTCTTTCTAATATCTAATCTGAATCTGCCCTCTTCCAGTTTGAAAGCCATTCCCCCTCAACCTAACACTACATGCCATTGTAAAAAGTCCCTCCTCGGCTCTCCTGTAGGCCCTTTAGGGACTGGAAGGCCACAATAAGGTCTCCCTGGAGCCTTCTCTTCTCCAGGCTGAACACCCCCAAGTTACAGTGAAACTCCCCTCAGTGCCACGATAAAGTAGCACTTCTCCAGTACTCTCACCAAGTTGTGAGGTCATGTTTTGAGCCATTGGCCTGGCCTGAAATGAATGCCTGGTGTCAGAGCTGAGTTGAGCACCAAGGGAATTAGGAGCATCGTAAAACCTAGAGGAGAGATCTTCCTCTTCTCGTTTGGGCAGTCAGAAAATTCTGCAGACAGTGGCTGCAGCCTGGCCTTGTGTCATTAGGGAGAGGACTTGCCCTCATACATATTTGAGTAGTATTGGTTTGTCTGTTATAGATTTATTTTTAATGTTGTGTTTAATGTTGTTTGAACAACTGCGAAGAGGCGAGCTTGTTCAGAGGCGGTGTGTGCGTGTCTGTATAACCGCACACAAAATATAGTTTGCAAAGTACATTAGGACACTTTGGCGCTAAATGCAATATTATCATCGTGATTTTTTTTTTCTTTCCCAATCTATTTGACTTGTAGTTTTAAAAGGCTGATGAAATGTGAAAAAGCGAAAATGAGGAAACTGAGAGACTTGGGCAAGGAATTGATTTCTGAATAGACGGTACTTAGGATGCTCTCTGTAATTCCCAAGGCCCAGGTCTCTACACAATGGTAATGTGATAAATGAAAGCTCTGAATGTTTACAAGCTAACAATTAGGCCTCATAAGCACCAAATACCGTTTTAATTCTGTGCATTGAACCTTAGCTAAATACGTTTCCAATGGGGAATGGATGGCAACGGCTTCCTTCGCTGGCCTGATAATTGTCACTGTGATTGCGAGCGCCGAGTCTTTGCAGCGGGTTTGAATGGGAGGCAGCAGCTGTGTTAGCAGGTGATGAATTCATCGCGCCCAGCGGCGGCTGTGTGCACTCCCGTGTTTCAGTATTTCCTTAATTCCCGTGCTTTCGGAGCATTTGGAGAAAGCAGAAGTCTTAGGCTGGGATGCAAACCGGCCCACCCCTAAATACCGAGACCGTGGAAACAGGCCTGGGCAGCTTAGCTGCAAAATGAGGTGACTAGGAGAGATTTATCTTCCTGCAAATACCAGGGCAGCCCTGCAGCTACGTATGAGCTTGGCCTTCCTCTCCAAGCTGAGGATGTGCCCTATGACCGCCTTTGTAGGGCTGAAAGCAGAGGTAGAAGGAACCAACTCATTTAACTCATTAAGCACATTATCTGTTTGGGATGTGGCAGCCTTTGATCTGATGCGTCCTGGGAGACTGCGGGTACGTGATAGATGATCTCCGGTATGTGCTGTGCGATCCGTATCGAGGGGAAAGAGGGGAAAAAGGGGAAAATGCTCCAGTCCTCAGCAAAACAGACAAGGAACAGCTTGCCAAGAGGAAGGTGCTGTGTGCGTCCATGCTAACTGGCTTCCCGCACCCCCTTGTGCATTGCCACCGCAGCGCTAAAAGGACGTGTCCGGACATGAGTGTTTTACACTTCATCTGCCACCGATTGAAAATAATAAGAAGAATGGGAACGGTCTAATTGTGCTACTTGCTCACATTTATCCCTTTGTGAGGCACGACCTCCTTGCAGCTGCGAATAGGTGAGCTGTCACCCCCAAAACGAGCACTTGGAAGGTCCTCTCCTCGCTCCTGGGCAGACACGCAGCAGCTCTTGCAAATGCAGAAAGCACAGATGGTCCAGGTTACTTCTGACGGAGGCTAATGGGGTGACTAAGGAGGTGCCAAAAGTCTAATGTACACGTGCAGATGTCTTAAACCAATTCCAGCGCACCGTTCCAGACTGTTCTGGCCCAAAACGAGCCTTGCTACGCAGGACCCAAAGTCCCAGATGGAAATCCTTGCCCATGGTGAAGTTGTCCCCTGCAGTGTGAGTTTTGCACAGCTGTAGAAATGTAACTGTGAAAATTATGCATATTGTACTTAGTCATTTTGACTTAAAAAGAAAAATGTGTGCACAGAGGTCTAAGCACCGTGGCACTCTTTCATGATCTTTTTTCTTGCTGTTTTAACCCATTTTGCCCAGGAAGAGGTTAGCGGCATATTTGCCTCTTTGCATATTTGTAAATATTGCGTATTTGCCCAGGAGAGAGCTGGAGGACCATTTGTGAGGGTGTTGGCAGCTGGATGTCCAGGAACAGAGTTTACGGAGCTGGGGATCTGCTGCTGCTTCTTGGGGCTGTTAAACTGGGTATCTACAGGTTTCTGAGACTTCCTTTGGAGAACGTCAGGTTTTGTGCTGACTCTCAGCATGGTGCTGAGTCTCGTTCAATTAGGATAAAACGTATGACTTATAGGACATTGGCTCAGCACTTAAATATGAAATAGCAGCCGTGTCCATCACATGAACAGCCTCTCTGCCTCCATCCTGGCTGTTGCTTTCTTTCTTAAAAAAAAATCTGCAGACCTGCTTGCGTTCACACTCACACCTGTATCACACCAAACTCACCCTTCACCGCAGCACATCTAGATTTGTGCTGGGTTTTTTTTTAGGAGGTGAATCAGGCTCCATTTCAGGAGCAGCTCATTTTTTAAAATTTAAATAGAGCAATATAAATAAATCCCTTACAGTTGCTAATAGCACTAAGACAGAGGTGTTAAATTCAGATCCATCTTCCTTAAATTTCGGAGCGTGTGGGATCTGAGTCTACCCTTACAGTTCAGGCTGGTTTATATATAGGACTATTGATGTCGTGGTTGAAAGAATTTGAGGTGTTACACAATGCACCTTTAGCAATATCAGTGTTTTCTCTGCTCAAGGGAAAGACTAAATCATGTCCCCTGTGTCTTGTCTCAGCAGATGAGGTGAAGATATCGCCAGTGATCTTTTCAGTTTAAGACTCACAGACTGTTTTAGGAGGAGATGTGCAGATGATTGTGTGGAAAGCACAATCGAAACACATACCTCAGTGCAAACAGGACAGACACAGAGCAAAGCGCTGGGTGCTGAGAGCACTTTAGTTCTGGCTCCTGCAACATGTAGTTTAGATCCAAGCCGTGTGCTGCTAGCTGCTTGGAAAAGCTTTGACTGCTCCCTGCCAAACTCCTGCAACGCGGTCCTGAATTCATGCCTTCCTTTTTTTTTTTTTTCTTTCTTCTTTTCCATTTCACAAGTGGCTGACTGATCGCCAAGATCTTGGAGGGAAAGGGCAAGGCTGCTCCATCCTCCATGCGTGGATAAACCCATGACTGATAATCTGACACTGCAGAGGGACACATGCTTTCCTCTACCTTCCTGCCCCTGCCTCCCCCTCCGCCCAGTGGGCAAGAAAAGCCTCACATGATGGTATCTCCAAACCCAACCGCTGGAGACTTGCAATGACCTCACCCACTTAGTCACTATACACTAAATGTTAAACTTGGGCAAAAATCACTTTTTCAACCAGCCCTTCCTCACACTAAGTCACTGCCAGCGTAGAAGTACCAGCACTGGGTATAAATCTGGAAAAAAGACAATGGAAGAGGAGATTGATTTCTTTTTCTGTATAGTGCAGAGCCAGTCCAATAGCTGCTCCTGGGCCTCTTTTGGGTTGCAGTTCAAGAGTGCTTTCCCCTTCCCTTCCCTTCCCTTCCCTTCCCTTCCCTTCCCTTCCCTTCCCTTCCCTTCCCATCCTATCACTACATGCCCCAGTAAAAAGTCCTTCCCCAGCTCTCCTGTAGGCCCTTTAGGTACTGGAAGGCCGCAACAAGATCTCCCCGGAGCCTTCTCTTCTCCAGGCTGAACAACCCCAACTCTCTCAGCCTCTCCTCACAGGAGAGGTGCTCCAGCCCTCGGATCATCCTCGTGGCTCTCCTCTGGAGTCACTCCAACAGGTTAAACACTTATCATTCATTGCTTTTGCTGGAATGATTCTACTGCTTCTCCCTAATGATTTAAATATCCCTTCCCTGAAAGTCCACCTCATGAGAAGATCCAACAGCTTCCCAGAGATAAGCCAGCAGATCTTTCTGCTGCTCTCCATTTCCATCTACAATCGTCTCACTGCGAAGGTCCCTTGCCAACCCACTGCTCTCAGCTCAGTCTGTGACCCAAGGGCACCCTTTTTGCAGTGCCACAAATGGGAGGCAGGATGGTGTGTTTGCTCTGTGGACTCAGGAGGCCACTGGGCACTGATGTCTGCTTCTCCTTTTGTTGAAAAATAAACACACACACACCACCCCCCCAGCTTGGTAACTGCTATGGGACCAGCATGTACGTAGCTTATTTCATCTGGGTCCTGGTACACAGGTGTCCACATCAGAGAAACCTTCCCAGATGGTGCTTGTGTTGACTCCCTCACTGGAAAAGCCAAGGACACAGTGGGGGTGAAAACTGGACTGGTTTTTTTTATACTTTTAAATCAGTCCTTCCAGATGGTCCTAGGAACAGTAAAAAGACACGGGGGGGGTCTCAGCTGTGCTCAGAGCTCTACACCACATTCACAAAGGACAGTTATCTACCTGATGTGACTGATCTGGCAGGTCCTTGCTTCTCCCTTAACATTAGCTTTTAAAATAAGATAGGGGAGGAAAAAAAGAAAAAAAATGCTGAAGAACTCAGGACACAACCAAACAAAACAGTTGGTGGCCTTCAGAAACCTCTAGTTCTGCTAGACAGGACACGCAGGCCACTGCTTTTCCATAAGTCACAGAAGAGCGGATGGGAAATAAAGTTACTCTTGTCAACAAGAAGTGGTAAATACCAGAAAAAAATGTTGTTAAAATACAGGCTAATACTTATTTAGTCATTTTCTGTTCTTTTCTTGATTTTCTTCGGCTAAAAGCTGTGATTTTCTTCTCGTGAAACCAAAAGAGTCAAGACAGTCTGACAGACTGACAATATGTTTTCCTCTGGGTGAAGACTTCAAGACTTGGTCTCTGCTTTATAGGGTGATTCCTGTATCCCACTCCTCTGTTGATGCTGTTGACTTCACTCCATCCTCCCTTTCAGGTACGACAGCTTTGGGCGCCTGACCAACGTGACCTTCCCTACTGGCCAAGTGAGCAGCTTCCGCAGCGATACCGACAGTTCCGTGCATGTCCAGGTGGAAACCTCCAGCAAGGATGATGTTACAATAACAACCAATTTGTCAGCATCGGGAGCCTTCTACACCCTGCTCCAAGGTGAGTTGGGCCGCTGTCTTTCTCTCAGCCAAGCTTCGCGCGATGGATTATCTGTCGGGAAACAGGCCTTGTCTTGATAATCCCAGCACCAAAAACCACCTGCATCCTCAGTGCCCCAGAACTCTCCATGTGCCGGTACAGCCGCACACTCACACCTACGTAGCCACCTTCCCTAGCGCTGTGGTTGCTCTGTGGCTGTTTTCTGCTTCGTTCTCAGCCAGTCCCCTTGCCGTGCAGCCCTCATGCAGTACAGCCCTCCATCATCATTGCCGTTATCGTTATAACTAAAAGGGTTGCCTAAGTCCAGCCGCGCTTCCAGCCAACCCCTTTGCTTCATACTCTTAATGGCTTCGACCTTCACAGCTGCTCTCCTCATGGAACATGCTTCCAGCTGGTTGCTGGAGATCACTCTGATTCTTTGTTCACTGGCTTTTCAAACATTCACAAGGCAGCATCCAGAAAAAATGACCATCCCAGTCCCCAGAAGGTCTGCTTTTGAGCTAAAGGGCCGGTATGGAGAGGCACAAAGAAGGACAGAGAGGTGGGCAGCCAGGGTAGGAGTGGTGGGACCAGTTAGCGGCTGTTGGAAATGAGCACGGTTCTGCCAGGGGGGAAGGGGAGGATTGATAAATTGGAGGAAAAAGGGATGAAGTGGGAAAGAAAAGAGGAATAAAGAGCAGAGGAGCACTGTGCTGAGATACTAGTAGGGTCAGAAGGAGTAGGGCAAAAGCCATGCCAACCTGGATCTCCTAGTTCTGAAGGCTGAAGCCTCCTTAAGGTGAGGATGAGCCTTCAATCCCATTCCCTGGGGCTTGAAGGAAGGAAAAGGGCCATCAGACTCTTTGCTTTCTTCTTTCCCCGGCTCTCCTTCACTCGTAGACTGTGCCTGACGGCAATGGGGTGTCAAACATTATTTCCCCTTGTGAGGAACAAAGTGCTCCAAGTGAGGGCAACACGTTCCAGAGTCACATTTGTTCCCACATCCCTGGGACGCACATTTCCTTCCCCCTCCCTATAATAACAGCAAGCTTTCCTAAGGGAAAGTGCCTTCTCTGCCTGAACACTGCCTTTCCTGCCTCTGGAGAGGGTGGATGAGAGGGTGCCAGCCCCTTCCAGCCATTCACTGTTCCTGTAGGGGAACACAATGACTTTCTTATTCTTTACTTCAGCCTGCGAAGCGGATCCAACCTACCCCGCCCCGTCCCAACCACTCGCATTAAGATGTCTGGCAAGCGTGCAGACACGAGGTTGGCTTCACCTCAAGAGCCTAATTAAGCAATAGAGCCCACTGTTGGGGGCCCTTTAGTGAGATAATTGACTGCGGCGTGATTTACGCACCCAGAGCTGAAGGCGCAGTTAGATAATGGTGCCACGGTCAATTATCTCATTGTACTGCCCTCCAGCACCGGGGCACTCTCACCATCAGGACATGCAGCATCACAAACAGCTTAACCATCTTCGGAAGTATAAAATGACAAAAACTGTTTGGATCTGAAGAAGCTCGCTTATCTTAAAGTGAAGGTCTGGATACCGCTGCAGCAGAGGCGACCTGCGACCCGCTGAGGGTGGCTTTCCCACAGGCGTTAGGGATTGTGAAGTCCCAAACAGAGGTAGCTGTTTCTTTCACGGCAGCGCTGTAGAAACTCAAACGAGAGCCACTGTGGTCACCCAGGGATGCGTTGAGCACGGATGAAATGTAAATTGCCTTCCAAGCGCCTCTCCAGCAGAGCTGGAGCCGTTCTCAAGGCCTGTGAGTGTCTTGCTGGCTCTTCTTCTCCAGGGAAAACGCATGTTGCAGATTCCCTTCACGTGAGAGGTGCTTGTGCATCCTCCTCCTGGACTCACAGCTCTGGCCAGCTCTCACAAATCTTTGATGATTTCAGGAAACCTGGATCCCACTGTGAATGGGTGAGATCCAAGAAGGCATTTTCAGAAGGTTACAGATTCCTGTAGGATGGGTTTAGGAGCCTCTGCAGCTAACAGCCACCTCAGCATCTCTGTGGAGTTTTGTCCTCTGGACTAATGACGAAGTGAGCATTTGTTCAAGGCCAAAACAGGCCGCTAGTGCCCTTGAGCCGAAGCAGCATAAAATACGGCATCCAACGGCCCCTGGATTTCATGTAGCCCTGGAGAAAAGCATTCCAAAGCCAGGAAGGACTCTTCTCTTGGGAAAATGTTGAAGGTGGAGGATTTCGATTCCCCACACCGTGCCGCACTGCTGGTGACAATCCACCATAACCCCTCTGTGGTGCTTTTGTGACACCAAGGGAACATCACATCCAGTGAATTTCACGGAGACCTTCAAGCTTTCCCCTGCTTCCTGGTGAAGGATGAAGGAGGGAGGAATATATTAGCTTTGCAGAAGTGTTCAAGGCCAGGCTGGAAGTGGCCTTGGGCAACCTGGTCTAGTGGGAGGTGTCTCTCCCCATGGCAGGGGGGTTGGAACTTGATGATCTTCGAGGTCCCTTCCAACCTAAACCATTCTATGATTCTATGATTTAAAGCACATCTCCTACCGCTTTCTCACCAAACCGAGCATCTAAGAACAAAAGTGTGACAAACAGCTGACTGTTCCCCTTCTCTCCATTCACAGAGTCAGGCGTGGAGCAGGTTTGATCCTGCTGGAGCCTGTGTCAAAAGACCATCAAATTAAGTATTCAGTGGTACAGCTAAAATACCTGGGTCTACACTGTGGATCACCGCTGTCTGTTCATAGTGGCAAAATCCAGTGCTGCGGCGGTTTCACACCGTCACTGCTGTGTACAGTAAGTTGAGTTGTGGCCCTGCTGAGATCAGTGTGGCAAGAGTCCAGCTGGCTGCAACAGGAGCAGGATCAGACTCACAGAATCACAGAATGGTCAGGGTTGGAAGGGCCCTCTGGAGATCATCCAGTCCACCCCCCTGCCAGAGCAGGGTCACCTACAGCAGTTGCACAGGACGGCGTCCAGGCGGGTTTAGAATGGCTCCAGAGTGGGAGACTCCCCCACCTCTCTGGGCAGCCTGTGCCAGTGCTCTGCCACCCTCAAAGAAGTTCCTCCTCATGTTAAGATGGAACTTCCTATGTTCCAGTTTGTGCCCGTTCCCTCTTGTCCTGTCACTGGGCACCACTGAAAACAGATTGTTCCCAACCCCCTGGCACCCTCCCTTTGAGTATTTATAAGCATTGATAAGATCCCCCCTCAGTCTTCTCTTCTCCAGACTAAAAAGCCCCAAGTCCCTCAGCCTCACAATAAAAAAGACCAACTGGTGTCAGGTTTCCTTTCCTAATTATACCAAACTGTGCTCTTTGCTGATCTATTTCATCCAGATGAGAGACGATAACTTCACCGGGACCTTGTTTCC